>NC_088921.1:18360000-18520000 GCF_038396675.1 Hydra vulgaris | reverse complement strand
AAATTTAAGTAGTTATTTTTTAATGACTACATATTATATTTTGTTTTGTAAAATTATTTACATTTTTTTACAATAAAAACTTTAATTAAAGCAAAATTGCTTACAAAACACTGTTTATAATATATGTAAAGAATTAAATGTTAAACATATAGTTTGTTTAAGATTTGGTCTTTGAATCTAGTTATTAACAACCAGGTTCAAACTATTTAGCTATTATTAAGTTGACAATATCGAAAGTAAGTTTTTCTTGCCCAAAATCCCAATGGGGAAAGGTATTACCTAAGCTAAGTGCAAACTTTGCCATAAAGTAATTGAACCTTCAATTAAATTGTTCCGTGTTGCAATATCTATTCAAATAAGACTAAATAAAGTTAGCCATTGTATTATACACAATCTCAGGCTTTGTTTCCAGTTTTACTTAAATAGCAGTTGAGTAAATCTGTTTGGCTTGTTGTGTTCTGATAACTGAAAATGCTAGGTAAAGTGAGAGACTCTTTTGTTATGGGACATTGTTCCAGTTTATCTATCTTTTTAAAATGAATGAAAGGATAAGTGATTTTAATACCAGCAAGATATTGAAATCACTTATCCTTTTATTCATTTTACTCAGATCTCTAAAGACGAAGTCTGTATTAACTAAAAAAATCTATTGTTATTGACAAATGTTAATGTTCCTTAAACATAATGCATTGTGCTTTTAATACGAGTTAAATCAATTTTTTAGAAAATTAAAAAAGCGTGTAACAGCAAATTTATCTTACTTTACAATTTAAAAATTTCAATTAAAATTTTTTTTATCATTTTACATGAGTAAATTATCATTTCTATCAGTATAACTACTATAATTCATCGATCAAAACCTCATTGTTTAATGTTCTTTATATAAAAGCAAGCTTTGTCACTTTTTTTCTCCTATCTTGTTTCTTATTTTTTTGAATAAACAAGCCTAAAAAAATGAATTTGTTATTTATTCCAGTACTAGAAGCTGTTGCATTTGACAAACCTTTAATATTCATTATAATGTTGCAGTCCTAAGATTTGAAAGATTTCCACCATTTTATAGGTAATATATTTTTTTAAATTTAGTTTTGAAAAATTTATCAAAAAAATTTATTATTTATTTGTTTGGAGCTTTGGTTTTAGTACTACAGGTAGGAGTGATCCTCCAAAAATTAGAATAAAATATTGCAGAAAGTTATTATCAATAAATAAGAAAGTAAATAAAAATCTACCAGTGGATAATTGTAACGAACTTTCATCCTTAACTTAAACAGTTGAGGTTATTTGCTTTGACACCTTTTCATTCTTGAAAAGAATAACTCTCAGCATTTTGAACAGCTGATGTTTTTGTGCATGGGTGCCTTATGCCCTTTCCAACCAGTTGAAAACAATCTGTGCAGAATGAGTTTAATCTTTCAATGCATAGATTTTCATTTAACTCAATTATATAATTTTTTAAGTTAAAAATCTTGTGGCTGCTCTTGTCTGATACCATACAACAAATTGGACATAAGCATTGATCCTCAGATGGAGCAACCCTTCCTAACTCTATTAGTAACTCTCTTCCACTTTTCCAAACCTCTCCTACCGTTTTTACAGGCTTTCCTTGATGTGAACAAGATTGTTTGTATTTTTAGTGAAATATTTTAGAAAAAATTTAATAAATACAATAAAATATTTATAAAGTATAATAACCTTTATGGCATATCCGTTTATATCAAAACCGAATCCTTTGCGTGCATAGTCTGGAATTAATTTCACCAATAATGGCATATTGAGAAGAGAGAGTTGTCTGTTTTGTTACAGCAAAAGAATAAACTAAATTTCTGGACTCATTATGATTTTTTTTACTTGAAAGATGAGCCATTTGATATGTAATATTTATCTACCTTTATTGTTATTTAAAATAAATGTTTAATAATTAAAGATGTTATAAAAAGTAGTTAAAACTTTTGCAAAATAAAATAAAAAAGTTGTAAAATTTTTTACAATATTTCTAAACAAGTCATCAAGATCTTTATTAGTGAAACTATTAAAGTATTATTATTTATTAAGTTAACCACATTTTGAAGACAAAAATGGAATGTCACGTGGCTTTCTATGAATAATGTAATGAAAGTAAACTTAAATAATAAAATTAATGTTGTTTTTTAAACGTTAATTTTTGGATTTCAGAAAATATCAATTTTGGACTAAGAAGGAACGCTTTCGATTTTAATTTCAACACATCCAGCTCGTACATATACATATTAATAGAATCTAAAGAAAAACCTTATGTCTTTTGAAATTCAACCTAAAACCCCTAGAATCAAGCAGTGTTCAGGCAGTTGCAGATTTTTTATTTTTAAAAATTCTTTTTTTTTTTTTAGGTTTACCAATGCAAATAAATACAATTTTCTTTTTTAAAATATACAAATAGCGGATGCATTAAGAAGACAAAAAATCGGCAAGCCCCTAATAATCTGTAAATAATGTAGTCATTAAAAACATGTCATTAAAAATTGATGTTCAGCGTTGTGGAGCTGGGGGGGGGGGCATATGAATTAGTACAAGGCAACTAGGGTTGAGGGGATTTTATTTTGAACTACATTACCTCCCAGAAATATTTTTTTTAAGGATCCTGATTATGGTAAGCATATTTTATAACCCTAACCCCGTGCGTTTATGTATTTTTTTGACAATTGAGTTGACTAAGTTTATTTTAGTTCATAATTATAGTTTGTAACTTTTGGAAATATACCTGAAAAATTTATGTATAAGTACTGAATACTAAAGGGCGTTTAAATTGGTTCTTTATTTTCAGAGAAATCTTTTTCTAAAATAACATACTAAAACAGGAGAAATATTGAATAAGTTTCAAAAAATTTGAATAACTTTATTTTTTAAACATATATCAATAAACGTTGTTATGAAAAATATTTTTTATGAAAATATAAATACACAAAATAACATTTAACTGATATATATATATATATATATATATATATATATATATATATATATATATATATATATATATATATATATATATATATATATATATATATATATATATATGAGTAGTATAGAGAGTCAAAAGCAATCTAAAAATATTTTATAATTTGAAAAAGATGTTTCTTTTTATTGCCAATCCGATTAGATTCACTTAATCAACAGCCTCTTTAAATAATAGTATTATTATAAAGTTATGTACGAATGAGGTTTTCTGAAAACTTTTTAATTTGTTGTTAAAATATAAGACTTATTTAAAGACCATATTAAACTTATTTAATGTCTTTTTGGATAACCAATAATATAATGATGTCTACTTGTATAAATTTTAAGATGTAATAATAAAATTATGAAAAAGCAATTATTTTGGCTAAAATAATTGCTAACAGCATTTCAACTAACATGTATATTTATTATTATTATTTTCAGAGAAATCTTTTTCTTTTAGCTATAAGCAAATCAGGGGCTTTGTGCTTGTCATTGTTAATTTTTATATTTTAGTTTGATTGTTCTTTTGGTCAAAACTGTTAAAGTTTACAACATTATTCTGAAACATTGTCGAAACGTCCAAATTATTTCAGTGGTTGACAACTCTGTTAATTAAAAGTTGTGTCAATTTGCGATTTTGTTGGCGCTTACGATGTCCTCATTATGGAATAATTTTTTCTGGTACTTTATACCAGTTACATGGTCTAACTTATTCTCAAGTTTGTACTGCAGAATGTAATCTGCATGTGTTCTTTTATCTGTCAAAGTAGTTAGATAAGGAATTTTTATTCTTTTTTCACAATCAAAGGTTTTAAGTGAGTGAGAGAATTTTGTGGCCCTATTTTGAACAAGCTCAATGCATTAAATATCTTTTTTTGAGTAAGTATTACAAGCAGGCACAGCAAACTCTATATGGGGTCTAATGTAGGTTGTATATAAATTTTTGTTATATGTAAACCAGAGGTTTATATTCCTACTCAGGAAAGCGCTTTTCATCCTTCCAAGATGCTATTGGCTTTAGAAGCTAATTTTTTTTATTTGGTTGGTGTGACAATTACATCTTAGTGTGACAATTACATCTAAGTGTGACAATTACATCTTAGTGTGACAATTACATCTTAGTGTGACAATTACATATTAGTGTGACAACTACATCTTAGTGTGACAATTACATCTTGGTGTGACAATTACATCTTAGTGTTGAAATGAAATTGAAGTCAAGGAGACTGGGCAGGTTTTCTACTTTCAGAGTTACAACAATTACCACTCTAATGCAACGGTATCACATTGACTAATCTCCTCAAGTCAGAGGTAGCTCCTTCATTTAAAGAGCTTGAGAATATAATAAAAAGTGGCTTGGGAAATTCTAAGTGACATTCTTTTAGTGCCCAAGGGTGAACTCCATTGACCCCTGGAGCTTTGTTAATGTCAAAGTTGAATAGACGTTTACTAATATCTTTAATGGGCAGTGTTGGAATCTTTATATTTGTTGATGTACAATTCTCAAATCGTGGCGTCATTACTTCATTTGATTTCTTTGCAAATACAGATTTAAAATAATCATTAAGAATGTTGCTAATGTTCAACTTGTTCTGTTCTAAAGTTTGATACTGGGCCATCAGGATTATTCATATTGCTTATTGACTTTGATGCTGTTTGCTTCAGTTTCGCATAACCATAAAATCTCTTTTTATTTGATTTATCATGTACAATATATTTTTCATAATCTAATACAGAATATTTTAATACTCTTTTTACTTTATTTTGCACTGCTTTATAATTGTTGGCGATGGATATAAGGTTTTAATGATCTGTTTATTCAAGGTGGATGCATTTTGAGATTTTTAGAGTATTTCATTGGTATACAAATGTTTATCAGGCGGTTATACTCTTTAAGAATGTGTTATAGTGATCATTAGTATTTTTATTGATAAATTGATGATCCCATTCAATTTTGTTTAATTCAAACATTACATTTAAGTTTAGTTCAAAATTTAGATTTAAATTGATCTTTTGAGTGTCTTTTTATGAGCATTGGCTAAAATTGGTTCCACCAAATTGATACATGAAAATGTTCAGTGTTATCACTTAACAGTGGATTTGACTCTACATCAAAAATTATATCCATCAAGGTAGTTGCAATAACTACCTTTTTAATTAACAAATGATTGGTAAATAAAGTTTTTACTTAATGTATTGATGAACTCATGATCTGGCACAGCTGGTCCACTGCAGCAAAATGGAGTGTTATCCAAGTCCTATACAGTTTTGTTGTAAGTCCCCTACAATACACATACCTAAAAATATTTTCAAATGCAATTTCACCTATTTGGTAGTCATCTTGCATATCACTTAATTCAGGTGACGGCCTATAAATACAATCAAATAAACGTGTTTCTTTGTACTACATAATGCTGTGTTGGTACTCTTAAAGTTTTGAATTCCTCTGTCACATATATATACTCCCTAACCATGACTGTTTTTATTAAATAGTTTGTAATTTCTTAGATTAGTGCATTTATTTTTGTCAAACCATGCTTTGAAAATAGCAATTATATCTGGCTTTAGTGAGTTTGCAAAAGCATTTATTTGTGTCATTTTGCTATTAAGTGATGTGGCGTAATAACATGTGACATGTTCGATTGAAAGACTTTAGCCAGTTTTGACAGTGACTTATTATTAATAAGCTTGGATAAAACATCTTGTTGGCTTCATTTGGTTGATAGTGATCTGTTATTTTTTACTAGTGTTGATTGATTGGTGCAGAACGTGCTATTTAAACAGTTTTCCAATCCACAAGCAGATGATTAGGTTGGCTGTTGATTTTAAGGGTCTTAGACGATGCAGAAAACGCTTTATGCAAAATAGTATAAAGCTGAAATTTTGCATTGAGGACGTAGGCAGTCTCTGGATGAGCGTAAAAAAAAGCCCCGTTGATTGCACATACCTTTTGGGGCAATTTAGTGTAAAAAATGAGCCAATTTTGACAACACAAATTATCATAAACTATATATGGTTAGTTATGTTTAAATATTTATGCTTATCAGTGTTTATATAAATACTATGACTTGAAAACAATTATTTTTAAAGTTATTTACGTTTGAAAAGTGTAAAATTGTTGAAAGATTAAGCTGCACAAAACTTCATTAAATTTGTTGTTTTCAAAGATACATTTTTTTTGTAAAAATTGTAATAATTTCTTTTGTTTTCACAACAATCGTTTTCAATGAAACATTTTTGTTACTAAAAAATGTTTGCTTCGTATTGAAATATAAAACTTACAAGTTAAACGATAGTTGTTGGATGTGGTAAAAGTACATTTTTTAAAAGAAAAAATGAGTACTGTATTGTGCATGCTTGACTTTGACAAAGAAAGTTACGCCTATATGGAAAAGGTCTCAAAACATTGATTTGATTAAGTGAAGAAAGGACTATGAATGAACTATTATAAATAAAAAAATAATAAATCTTACAAAGAAGTTTTTTGCGCAGTTTGTTCAAACTTCAGTTTGCACAAAATAACTCATATACAATATTGACGTCTTGCTGAATCATTTCTAATTACTTATTTATACAATCAAACATATCAAGTTTGTTTAATTGAAAAATAAAATTGTTTGTTATTAAAAAAGGTTTGGAATATGAAAACATATCATAAGTTATTTTTACACATTTTTAATTATTTTAAAGACCAGTTGTGATAGAACACGCATAATAGTAAAACAGTACTAGTCCATCTTAGCTGTAGAAGAAAGTTTGTGGATTGTTGTAATGATCAATCATTATCTATACCAAGAAAGAATCTACGATCTTCATTTGAAGAGGTATTTGATTGGAAATCAAAATGATTTCTTTGCACTAAAAAAGTGGACCACAAACATTCATTGATTGTTAAAGTTGAGACCATATCATTGATTAAGAAAATGATTGTACGTTCTTTGAATAGAGAGGAGGATTGGGGAAATGCTGCACATTTTCGTTTAATGTCTTGTTATGATCTTGTAGCAGAAGAAGCCATCTATCATATTTCATGAAAGAACAACTTTAGGCTTAAAACTAAAAGCAATAACCGATGCGGACATCCATTAGATCTCACTAAATATTAAAATTTTGAAAAACTCTGACTCTAGTTAGAGGAAGGAACGAACTGCAAACTTTATACCTTTTCCGATTTGTATATTAGGATAAAATAACTTAGTAACGGTTATCCGTATTACTCAATAAAATCTTTAAAACAAAACTGAGTAAATTTTTAATAAAAATAGTATTATAACTTAGATATTTGAAATATAAACTTGTTTGATTTGTGAAGGAATTATTAGGCCAGAAAAGTTACCACCCACAGATCATGCTGCTTATTTTCATTGTGTTAGAGTTTATCTCCAGATTATTGAATGGAAAATGCTAGATGAACCTTTTTTTAACTAGGATCTAAAAAAATGGGAATGAAAGTTAAAAATGGTTGTCTTTTTCCATTACAAACAGACAAAGATGTGGCATCACCCAATATATTAAAAGTGATTCGTTGTGATTGTAAAACTTTGTCAAGAAAGATGTGCGGAACTAATATATGTTTTTTGCAGGAAAAACGAATTAATATGTATGTCTGCATGCAGTGGCTGTCACGGGCAAGACTGCAGTAGTAAAACAGTAAATTTAATTTTTTAAATATATCATATGCACATAATTTTCTTAAAATATATTGGCTGTTTTTGTGATACAGTTGTTATACATTTTAAGGATTTGAATATGATTCAAGCGATCAATTGAAAACAAGAGAAATTTATTTGATAAATTGGTTTTGAAAAAAATAAAATATCGGAAATCAACAATTTGATGAAATTTACATTAAAGTTTCAAATTTACTTTAAAAGAATATATTTCTTATCACATTTTTTTCCCCATTTAAAGTTACGCACAGACAAAAGTTATTATGTTTTGAAACAGAAGAACACAGTATTTAAAAGGCTTTTAAACTTTTGAAACGTTAATAACTTGAAAAATAATTTTTTTCAAGTCATAGTACTTATACAAATATTGATCAGCATAAAATTTTCTATCCAACGATATATAGTTTATGATATTTTGGTGCTGTCAAAATTGAACCTTTTTTTTAACCTAAACTGCCCCAAACAAGATGTTCTTGTAACGCAATCAACGGGGCTTTTTTTTACGCTCATTCAAAGACCATCTACTTTCTCTCTGCAAAATTTCAGCTTTATATCATTTTTGTCTGGGTTTGACTCTATTTTTTGCTGATTCACTCCTACTAAACCTATTACAAAACAAACAGTTGGAACAAGTTTACGTTCATCTAAATACAGTGACAGTCCAGAAAGTAAATTACAACTTTTTTGTGCTTACAACACACAGTTTGCCAGCTAAATCCCTAACCCATAACAAAAAAATGACTATATGTCCAGTAACTTAGAGACACTTACAGTTTGTTTAACATAGAAATTGAAAATTTGGAAAAATTGAAATTTTGATGGTCTCTGCAACATTTTCAACATAAAAATTATGCCAATTAAATAAAAGAATGGGTAAAGATCTATCTATGTTACATTTAATGGTTAAATGTGGTTTCTTATTTTTATATGTTCTTATTAAAATAGGACCATTGTTGGGGTTTTTGTTCGAAATGTTTTGTTCCTTTTTTTGGCTCAAACATACTAATTAGAAAGCAAAATTTTATACGCCACTTTTATCTCTCTCAGTTTCCATCAAAATGATAAAAATAGCATCACAACTTTTGAAACTGTATAAGGACATAAAGTATTCAAAAGGCTTTAAGTAAATAAGAAATAGAGTGATTATTTTTTTTATTTGGTTGATTTATGGGTCTTAGAAGTAAGGCAACCAGAGGTGTTTTTAAAGAAATTTTTTATTGGTGTTTTTAAAGAAATTTTCCTTAATTGTATTTTTTGCTTAATAAAGTCATTAGGACACAAAATTAAAGGATAACAAGTTTTTCAGTTCTGATTACAATAAATTTTTATTGTATTTAGACTTTTTAAAATAGGTATTTTTGGTATATAATAAGTATATACCTAAATAATTTTAAATTTCCTCTTGTTAAATTGTTCCTGAAATTTAAATAGTTCCCTATGAATGGTAAGCAAGTTTTTCACAAAAGTTATAGCAAGTTTTTAGATTTCCGTAATTTGGTGTTCCTAATGACGAAGTTTGGCAAAATCAAAAAGCTCAATACATTAAAAATTTACTGCAATACTAATAGTTCAATAAGGTAAATTGATAAACAATTTGACCACCTTTTTGAAGAAGTTTAGAAGGTTTTACTTAATCATAATAAATAAGAAGTAAGTTGAGATGAATTCATATTAGTAGACTAAACTAAATCTTAATCAAACAAAATATGTTTAAGTAGTTGTAGGTTACAAACTTTTTTTAGTTAAAGCAAATGCAATATTTAATAGTTTTTGTGCTCCATTACAGAAAAAATGCCCGTCTATCCAAAAACTCATGAAGACTGGAGAAGAACTGTCTGCTTTTTGTGCATGAAAAAATGTGACAGATTAGTTACAGATTTCATGAAGGAGTGAATTAAGGCCATACTCAAACAACAGATTGAATTCATTGTTCTCAAGGTTCCATTAGGAGTTTACAACTCTTGATGGAACCTTGAGAACAGTGAAACTAAGAACTCAGAACAAACTTCCAAAAACTAGACCGTGGTCAAATCAGCGGTTTTGAGCTGACAATGCTCAAAAAGAAGTTTCCTCACCAGTGCTCAAAAGGATCAAAATTTAAAAAAGATCGTGCAGACTGATTCTAAAGCGGAAGAAAAACTGGCTGCATAAGTCATTGAGCAAAGTATTACCTTGCCTAGAGAACTAAAAGACTGATCGGAGCACAGGGTGGACGACCAATGTTCTTCATTCCTAGACCTTCCTGCCAAAACACTGAAAAGAAACCCATGCTCTTAACAACCAACATGGTCAAGATTCAAATCGACACTGGTCTTTCTGACAACAAAATCAGAAGACTTGCATTAACTCTCGGCAAGTTATTTGTATAAAGGTTGGGAGAATTAAGCTTCAGAGTTTGCCAGTGTCTGAAAGAAGTTAGAGCATTTTTTCACCATATCAACTTTTTATGATGTTTCACAAGGTGCATCGTATATTTGATGATGTAGATGCTATGTGTGTGCCATACATAGCATCAGTTAGCCTGGGTTTGTTGCCTTGGTGCTTGAAGAAAGAGGAGTTTCTAAATCAAGCAGCATCACTAAAATTGGAATTGATGGTTGTGGAAACTTTTTAAAGTTTAACTAGAGTATCATTGATGCCAGGAGATTGCTCGTATAGGCTGCATTTCAAAAGACGGCAACCCTCACTGTTCCACATATCTGAATACTGGTGTCAAGCAGCAGCTATTTGTGGCCATAGCCGAAAACCTTCCTGAAAACTTTGAGAACCTCAATTCAATCATTGCTATTTTGAGGGTTGTCAGCACACCATTTTTTGTAGCATGTGACATGAAAGTTGCTAATATCCTATGTATCAATCAAGTCTTACTCCAGATCACATCCCTGCTTCTAGTGTGACATCACCTTTGACAATTTGCAATCAAAAACCAAGAATAATCAAATCTATAAGAACTCAAATCTAGCTCTACAATTCACATTCAAGAGAATGCAAATTACAGGCAAAAAAGTACTTAAATGTGATTTATGAGCCTCTCTTTTAAGCAGAGAATGATTCCAAAGCATCCTCCGCTTGTCTTGGAGCTTGTTCCTCCTATAGAACTCAAGTTTTTGCTTTGGAAGGTAAATCATCTTTACAAAGTTCTTCAGAGAATCTGAGAAGGAGCCAGTAAATGGCCTTCGAAGTTGCGTTTGAACATTCAACCCTACCTTGGTGGAGAGTTTGCTGGAAATGACTGCATAAAGCTTCTCAACAAAACAAATCATTCAATTGAGCCTGGTGACCTAACATTAAGATGCCCGAGTCATGAATTTTGCCAAGGCCTCAAAACATTTTTTAAGTGTTGTTCATTCTTATAACAGAAACAATCTCTCTCCAGATTTTGAGGTTCAATGCATTTCAAGAATGCTACATGACTCTGCTGGTCACAGTGACTTCAAAAGTTCACATTGTTTTCCACAACATAAAAAACCTGAACTATAAAAAGCAGTTGTCACTAGTCAACTCTAGGTCGTTTAGATTGAAAAACTGATTACTTAAAAAAATTTGATTACAAGATGTTCAGGACTATTATACAGACAATATTATGAAAAGAACAAATTATTTGGTGAACGTCCTAATGAGAAAATCAATTTTTAAAGGGGATCAGGGCAACTTTTTCCCCTCCCCTTGCCCCCTTTAATTTTTTTTTAAAAAAATTGTACCATCTTTAAAAAAATCAAATTTCAGATACATATTCAAAAATTCAATAAAAAATATCTTGGTTTTCAAAAGATATGACTATTTAAAGAAAAACTAAAAAAAAATTAAGTTCACTTTACATTAAAACATAGTGTAATATTCATGATATAAAAACGTAATATTCATGATATAAAAAAACCTTATCTGCAATATTATTGTATAACATTGTATAACATAATTTTAAATATATAATTATATTTTATGGCATAATATAAAATTATCTGTTGTATATATTATATATATATATATATATATATATATATATATATATATATATATATATATATATACTCAGAAACAGTATAATATAATCCATAATATATACTGATATAATATATATATATATATATATATATATATATATATATATATATATATATATATATATATATATATATATATATATATATATATATATATATATATATACTCAGAAACAGTATAATATAATCCATAATAAATACTGATGTAATATAATCTTCAAAACTATATGATATAATTATACATGATATCTATAATTTATGTAATCAATAGCAAAGAAAGAATCTAAATTCTATGACTTGAATATTCAACTATTGCCTTTCTAAGAAGCTCTCCATGGTTTTCTCTGAACTCTGAAGTCGAGAATCTGCTCAGTGTTTTCAACATATTATGATGAACAGATTCGGAACATAGCTCAGAAAATACTCTCAATGGCAGCTTAGTTTTATTTAAAAACATGACAAGATGGTTTTCAATTATATGACACCATTTATTTCATCCCATAGAAAGATTGTGGTTGATTGTAGTCTTCACATACTCTTGGTTTTCTTAAATTAATATTTTAAAAAAATGCCACTTCATACACACAAAAAATAAAACTTTATTTTTAAATGTATGAGTGGTTTATACATTTATAAAACTTTTACCTTCAGCTTCCTTATATGCTGCAATGGCATCAGCATAACCGTCAAGGAGTTTCATTCCGAAACACATGTTTGCTACTAAATGTAAATTTAGTGTCATTTGTGAGAAATTGCTTTTGATTCAATAAATATTTATTTTTTAGTTATAATTTACCTTTAATATATAAATACTTTGTAAAAATAAGTAAATTTAAAATTTACCTGTAGAAAGAGACTTTTACAGTTCAACAACTAGATGGTAAGAAGTAAAATTAGCTAAGATAAATTTTTTCAAATTTGGCGAAAGCCTCCATATTTTGTTAGCATTTCTACCATCCTGTCCACCTCCATTATACCCATTCCAAATAACTCCATGTTTTTTTAACCAGAGAGCAACATCAGGTTCTTTACACAATACATTTGAAATCTCTGTTATAATCTTCATCAGTAAGTGAAGTTCTGGAGGAGGGATTGCATCAAGCACATACATCTCTTCAGACTCATCCAGGAGAGATGGATGTATAACATTCTTGTAGAGTTGCATAGAGCTTTTTTTAAATCCACTTTCAGCAAAGTGTTTTTTAGCATATTAAAGGTTCTTAGTTCTCCAAGATTTATTTTATCACCATCACAAAATAAACATGAATATTTTCCCCCATATCCTGAAAAACCCAAAACTATGTTGAGTAATTTAAGATCTGCAGCAAGGTAAAACTTTAAATCGTTTAGCTTTGTTTTTTCTATAAGAATTTGAAGATTTGTGTAGCTTTTGCATATATTTTTGGCAAAGCCAATATTATAACTTTGTTTACTCCATTATTCTTGGTTTCTTTGGAGTCATAATTTATTTCTCTGTTAAAAACATTCATAATAACTTTTAAAGATCCTAGGCCACTGCCTACTCCTACACGAATAATAGTATTATCGATTTCCAGTCCTCTAGCAGTGCAAATGTGATTAACTTAAGATATTGGATCTTTGACGTACATTAGATCTTTAAGGACAGTTTCAATAGTTTTATTTTCTTTAACTTTATTTTTGGATAAAAATTTCATTTTTTCCACTGAGTAATAGTTATCTAGAGCATGTGACAATATCCTAACTTTTTTGGAAGAATTAAATTCCACACCTAATCTACCAAAATCTTTTCTTAATTCAATTGCTATTGAATCAATAGTACAGTCTGACATATTATGCTTCCTTTTGGTATTATAGAAAGTCTGGGTTGAGAGTTGGTTTTTTCCCAATCTGCAAACTTAAGTGAGTTCCTCCAGACGACAATGTAACAGTGTTGTCTAACTCAATAATTTTAAATTGTTGAACTTCTTTCAGAAATTTGCTAAGTACTTCCTCAACTGTTATTAAACCTAAAAATTTGTAAATATGTTTTAGGATTACATAGTTTAGGTTTAGGTTTAAATGATTGATGAAAAAGATCCTATAATTTTTACATCAATTATGAAAGTAACTAATAATTTCACAACCATCGTAAAAGAAAAGCTTATTTTTGAATACAAAATTGATATCATGTATTTCTTGCAATTTAGTTAAAATAATATACATCTAAACAGGCTTGATGAGAGGGACTGGTGAGCAGGGTGATGAGAGGGACTGGTGGGCAGGAAGATACCAGGGCTCATGTTTATACAAATTAAATTTTTTTATAAAATAAAAATAACTAATAGCAATAAAAACTAAAGTTTTTTAAAATATTTTATGATCTTACTGAAGCTTTTTTAAAAAAGTAAAAAAAAAACAATAAGAAAAAATATATATATAAGTTTTTCTCTGATAACAAGTACAACAAATTTTATCTATAACCTCCTTTGGTACTCCGGGTTCATTAATATACATGTTTAATACTAATCCTAATTTAAAAAAACTATACTTGTTTAAAATATACTTATTTAAACTATTATAAAAATTATAATTTTACAAATGTTTTAAACGTAAATAACTGAACTACATATATGAGTTCTTTATAAATTACCTGAAAGTTTATAGATTTGGATTTATCTCTTGACATGATACAGAGCAGGTGATTACATGTTGACACTGTATCATCTATATTTATATATAAACAAATGTTTATTCATATTACCTATAGCTTTTATTATATGCAAGTACAAGTACAAGTATTACCTTTAAATCTTCGGAGTAATTTTTTTCTCCCTGATGTGAGCAACCACCTCTCTAAAGTACAATAAAGCTTACAATAAAGCGTCTCCGATAAAGGAAATAAAAAGTTAAGCTTAAAACCCTGCAAAGTCCCTGGATTACAAAAAGGCTTATTAAATCTTCAAAGAAAAAACAAAAACTATACGAAAAATTCTTTTAAAATAGAACTTATCAAAACGAAAAAAAATACAAAGTTTACAAAAACCTGTTTGAAAACTTGAAAAGAAAAGCTAAAAAAAATTATTTCTCAAAATCACTACAAAATAATATTGGTAATAACAAAAAAACTTGGATATAATAAAGGAAGTGATAGGAAAAAATAAACAAAATCATGGTAATACTTTACCAAAATATGTATATACTGAAGATGAAAAAACAGTTATTAATGAGCGAAAAGTTATTGCAGAGAGTTTACATATTTATTTTATAAACGTCTGTAAAAACCTAGCAAATAAAATAACTTCCGGAAATAAAAATTGTAAATCATATATGAAAGAAGAGGACTGTGTGATGGGTGAGCTTGAAGTATCTCCTGATGAACTTTGGTTTACTTTTAGTATGTTAAAACCTAACAAAAGCTTAGGTCTTGATGACATTAGCCCTAGGGTTGTTAAAGAATTTTTCGATACTATTGACTTTATACTAACTATTTTTAATCTTTCATTTAATAATGGAATTTTTCCTCACCTTTTAAAACTAGCAAGAGTAGTTCCAATTTTTAAAGACGGTGATATTCTCTCAATACTTCCATGTTTTTCTAAAATTCTAGAGAGAATAATGCCTAGTAGGCTATACAACTATTTTATAAAACATAAATTGCTTAATAATAATCAGTACAGGTTTAGAAAAGGGCACTCGACAGAACATGCAGTAATTAAATTAGTTAAAGAAATTTTAAACGGATTTGAAAACAACTAATATACTTTTAGGGATTTTTATTGACCTTTCAAAGGCCTTCGATACTGTAGGCCATAATATACTTCTTTACAAACTTAAAAATTATGGAGTAAAAATGATAATTATAAATGATTTTCTTTCCACCTTAATAATCGCAAACAATGTGTATCTTATGACAAAACCTGTACTAAACTAGAAAAAATTTCTTGCAGAGTTCCACAGGGATCTATTCTAAGGCCTTTATTATTTATTATCTATATAAACGATATTTACTTATCTTTAAGTGTATTATACTTCAATCTTTTTGCTGACGACACTCATGTTTTTTATACTCACTCAAACATAGAGTCAATCTTTATCACTATGAATCGTGAGCTTGACAACCTCAATGAATGGTTGAAAGCCAACAAACTATCTCTAAATAAAACTAAATGCAAATATATTTTTTTTTCTAAATCCCCAAATCTGAAAGTTTGCCCCTAAAACTCCCAAATATTAATTGAAAAAACTAACTTACAACGGACTTTCTGCATAAAAATTCTTAGACGTTTTACTTGACGAACAAATAAGTTGGAAAGACCACATTAATTTAATGTAAAATAAAATTTCAAAGAGTATTGGAATTATGTACAAGGCAAGACATATGTTGGACAAAAACTGCTTAAAACTTATCTACTTTTCATTTATCCATAACTATATCAGTTATTGCAATATTGCGTGGGCCAGCACTTCTCCATCAAAGTTAACGTGTATCTTAAATAAACAAAAACAAGCAAGCCGCCTTATTTTATGTGCTAATAAATACACCAGTGCCAATCCACTGCTTAGAAAGCTTGGAGTGTTTAATGTTTATCAATTAAATATTAACAGTATTCATTTATTCATGCTTAGATTTAAATATAGTAAACTGCCAAATATTTTTGACAACTTTTTTGTTATTAAAAATCATAAATATCAAACAAAGCATTGATTGCATCAGATACCAAAAACCTTATTAAAACAATCTAATTTCTCAATAACATACCGAGGGCCACAGTTGTGGAATTCATTCCTTTTAATTGAAAGTAAAACTATAATTTCACTTCAAACTTTCAAAATTATTTTAAAAAAACAGCTACTTGATTATGACATATCTCAAATTATATTTTATTTTTAATTATTAACTTTTCTTTCTTTTGCTAAAAAGCAAAACATATATATATATATTTTTTTTTTGCTTATTTAAATTTGTATTTATTTCCTTTTTTTTATATATATATTTTTATGTGTGTAAAAATATTTTTTTTTAAGTATAAAAAATGCAAAATATTTATTTAAAAGTATTTATTTTATTTTACTGATATTGTAAAAATGATAGATTTATGATACAACGGGGCTAGATGATAAGACTTTTGTCTTCTGCCAGCTCCGGTCATATCTTAAGTCAAAATATTTTGTATATAACTTATTATGAAAATGATAAAATAAAAAAATTAAAAAATAAAATAAAATAACTGCTTTTCAATTTCTTTAATTTTGTTACTTGCGTTAAATTAATGGTAAAGGAAAGATTATTTGTATAACTATAACAACAGTTATTAGTATAAAATGAAATTAACTAATAATAGGAATAATAATAATTGTAAGTGAGTACTGTAAAATTGAGAATAAGATGCGGAGCACACTTTTTTTTTCTAAACAACGCTTCCAACAAAACTGAATGCAGCCACTAATTTGAGTTGGAAGTTACTGGAAGAGAAAAGATATAGATTGCAGAACAAGATAACGATTGACAGACGACTTAAAAGATTGCAAGTTATATGAATCAGGACAGCAAGATGGAAGAAGCGAATTCCAAAGAACTGATGTTCGATGAAAAAAACTATAGGAACAAGAGTTTTTGAAGCACTTAGGAACAGTCGTCAAAAAGGATGAGACTTAATTAAATGACAAGTAACACGAGATTGAATTTTAGTACAACGATTGAATTTTAGTAGATGGCACAAGAGACGCTAGCTTTTTAGAGCAGTGCCCATTACAGTATTTGTAGAAAAGAGATGCAACACTACAACAATGTGATAATGGTTGGATTTTGGCTGCAAGAGCAGGTCCAGCAATGTTTACAATGCGTTTTTTGCACCTTGTTTTAAAGAGAAAGACATCATTAGAAGATCCTCCCCAGATATGGCAACAGTATTCCATACAAGACCGGGCTTGAGATTTATAGAGATAAAAAATAGAATCGGAGTAAAAAAGTTTCAAGTTCAATAAAGGGATGCAACCTTAGCAGATACTAGTTTTGCAATGGATTTGATATATGGTTTCCAAGAAAGATTAGATGTAAAATTTAATCCTAGGTGATGAAGGGTAGATGACTCATCTAGTACATTACCATTCATAAGTATAAGAAGTTCTCAATTATTGCGATAACGAATGACTGAAAAAAATTGAGTTATATCTAAGTTAAAGTTCACCAGCCACTGCTAGCCCAATGCTATAGCAGAAGTGAGATCCTTTTCAAGCTCAAATGGCCCCTCCAAGCAATAAGAGAGTGTTGGCTACTTATCATGACAAGAATAAATGGTAGTATCATTAGCGAACAATGCCACCTTAGATGTGAAAATATCTGGAAGATCGTTAATGTAAATTAAAAAGAGTATAGGGCCAAGAATACAACCTTAAGGAATCCCTGATGTTACAGAAAAAGAGGAAGAATGCTGTCCATTGAGGACGACTTTTCTACTACGATTGAAAACATTGGTTCAATAATTTTTAAAATGTTACCAGATACACCGTACGAGAAAAGCTTATGAAGAGGACCAGCATGCCAATGTTTATCAAAAGCTTTAGAAATTATGAGAGTGATAAACTTAGCCTCTCCACATCTATGTAATGCACTATAAAACTTATCAGTTATAACCGTTACCAAATTAGTAATAGAACAAGAAGATTGTAATCCAAACTGATGATCAGAAATTAAGTTATCAGATTCAAGATGAGAGGTTAAGTGTTTGTTAAATAAAGACTGAAAAACTTTGCTTATGATAGGAAGAAGACTAATGGGACGGTAGTTAGACAAACCAGATCGCTCTCTAGAATTTTCGAAAATAGGGATAACAGATGCCGCTTTCCAACAGGCTGTAAAACAAGACTCCAATAACCACTTGAATAGTTTTGAAAGTATAGACGACAGCTCCGGAGGACACTTCTGCAAGACAATAACAGGTATGTTGTCCGGGCAAAAAGCTGTAGAGGAGTCTAAGCTAGTAATCACTTTAGATACAGAAACTGGAGTGGTACGAATGTCAAGCAATGGATCAAACTGTTTGACTACTATATCAAGTAAAATGTAACTAGTGGAATCCAGAGATGATATTGCCGATAAGTTCTTAGCAAACAATTCAGCTTTGTCTTTAGGTGAGGTGACAAAGTCTTAACTATACAAGAGAGGTGGAATTACAGATTTGCCCATATTATTGATACTATTAAAGATTCTCCAGAAGTCACGAGAGCCTAATTTTTGTGATGAATTACGAGATTTCATGACCTGAAAATAACGGGCTTTGGCGTTAGACAAAACTTTTTTACAATGGTTTCTAGCAGTAATAAACAGACGTCTGTTGCATTAAGGTAGTTGCAAGAAGTACAATGTAGAATGAGATAATAGTTTTAGAGAGATCAAACTATGATCAGAAGCACCTAAGGGTGAATGTGGAGAAACTGAGCACTGATTAGGGTTAAAAACAAGACATAAGTTGAGTAGGAATGGTAAATGATTCGAGTTGTCTGTAAAGCGAGTTAAAAAGTTGACTAATTGAGTTAGTGATTGAAAAAGGCAAAATTTGTGGGATTAAATGCCTACAGATTCACTGACACTAGTGCCAAATCATTCAGTATAATGAGCATTAAAGTCACCGATAACAACAATATTGGCAGATGGATAGAGGGAGAGGGCTTGGTCAATATGATCAGAAATAGCATCAAAAAGAGTGCAGTCTTGAGATGAATTTGAGCGATATAGAACATAAAGCAAGGCAATAGAGTAAAGTGGTGCTAAACAAAGGCACATAAAAAAATATTCTCTGGATTCAAACCTATTTCCCAAAAAATGGGTGAAATCTTAAAAATGTAAATGCCAAAGCCAAACATGTGACTATTGGAGTAATTACAAATTAAAGGAAGATAATCATCAACACTAATATCACAAGATGAGACAGCTGAACTTAAATTAGTCTCATAAAGAGCAAGTAGGTTTGGTGAACTTCGGAAGAGATAAGACTCAACAAAAGAAAAGTTACTTCGAAGACCACGACTATTAGTGAATGATAGGCTTAGAGAACTTAGTGATTTTTGTGTTTTGTAGCTTTTGAAACTTTATTCATTTTGAAATTTGTTGAAGAACTTGACTCAAGGCATAGATAGTACTTAGTACACTGTTTAATAGCCCAAGCAATTACCTCATTACTATTAATAAACCCTAAGCCGTAACAAAGGGCTCCAAATGCGGCCTTGACAATGAACATCAAAAGTTCAAACAGGGACACCATCCATACGCAACATGGCACTAGCATTAGATATTTTCTAGCATAAGACATTGTCCTATGACAGCTATTATAAGTTTATGAAGAGTTATTGTATATTTTCTTACTCGCTACAGCACAATATTGAACAAAAAATAAATGTGTTGCGGATTTGAAGACCAACGTTGATCTAACATTTTATTTCTACGTAGATTTGCTTTTCCATTTTAACCAAAAATAAACCATTTGCTAACCTGAAACATTAACGGTTTTTCAACGTTGTTTAACGTAAAGTGTATTATTTAATTAAGAGATCTCGGATTTTCGTTTGGTAAAAAAGAATTACATCAAGTTATGAATATTTATCAAACATGTATAGGAAAAAAAAGTAAAAGAGCCTAAAATTTTTAATGGGCCTGATTAAGTCAACTCATTTTTACAAAGATATTTACAGCTCACAAATAAGTTTGTGCTAAACGTAAAAAACTCTAAACCAATGAATAATGAAGACGTTTTAAAAGATTATATTTAGCAATTAACCAGAGTACAAAATGTTCCTTAAGGCAGCATATATAAAGACAATGAAGCAAATTTGACTGATGACTCAAAAAATGCTTGGTAAATAGTGGTAATATACCCAGTAAATACAAGAAACACTTCTAAGACATGTATAAATTTTGTTAGGCAATAACTTGTTCTCTCATATCTCTCTAAAGGTAAACAATGCCTGTGAAAAAAACGAAATACTGTTTGTTTGCCTCTCACCTAATACCACGCATATAACTCCACCTTTAAAAACAACATGGCGTAGAATTATTACAGAGTACAAAGATTCACCTGCTGGCTGCACAAAAGCATCTCTTTAAAAATAACATTTTCCAGAACTTTGAAACAAGATATTTATTGCTATTTAACCAAATTAATTTAAAATCAGGTTTTAGGAAGTGTGGTATTCATCCAGTAAATGTCAATCAACTTCCCTCACAAAACACGAAGAGCATAATGTCAAAAGTTCAATCTGAAAAAGATACGAAAGAGTAGCATTGAAAATAAACTTGTCAACAAAAAGAATAAGAATGAGGAATCAAGTTAAGAAAATTTGTTACATGTGAACATTGTCCTGGAAAATTTAAAAATGCTAAGGAAAACAGTGCCTATGTGAAACTAATGGTAAAAATAATAAAAGCTTGGTTGACACACAAGAATAACTTTATCATTGGTACAATACTTGTCCCATATCAAGGAGCCTCAAAAAGTAGCCTAAACTTTATAATGTTCTTTTATAAAGTACAACAATAAAAATACTATTTTTCTATTTATCTTTTATCTTATTCAGCCAAATTCAACTCATCTTTTACAAACTCTAACTACAATTTATATATAATACAATTTATATATAATACAGAACCACAACAATTCTCATTAAAACCCGTATAAACACATTAACAACTACACATTAAATCATACAAACACATTAACAATAAATACCGATTACAAAATACTTAAACTATAAAACACGCAAACGTTACTATGGAATTTTGCAAGGATCACAAAAATATCCTTCTTTCTTTTTGTCCAAACTTAATTTCGTTGACATCATCTTTCGTTATATTTACGCCATCAGCCATCTACTTTTAACTACCTTTGTTCTACGTTTTTACGATCTTTGCTCTACAGTATTTTTTTCTACGATCTTTGTTTTTAGAATCTTTCTTTCAAAATCCTTGTTCAACAATCTTCGGTTCACAAACTACTAGCACATACAAATTGCTAGTATATGCACACATCATTACACAAACCATTAGCATATGCACAAATCATCGTGATATGTTAATAGTGAGATATAAGAGTAATCAGAAAAGTTGCTGTAATCCATTTCTGATTCACAAAAAAGTGTGCAGAGGTAAAAGTTTATACATTTACAATTTAATGTTTAATACCATTCTTAATAAGTTGTTTAAAAGTTTTTTGTATTAGGATTTGTTCATTGTTTTATAATAATAGTATAATTTATGTTTTATGTTATAGTATTTGAGTAATATAGCTACATCTAAAAAAGTACAACTGACAACGCTTGCTCCAACTGACTGGTCAATAAATAAAGTTTCCGGAACATTACATGTAACAAACTATGTAGCTCAAACTGCACAAAAATTAGCATTAGAAAAAGGTATTTTAGCCATCCCTAATCCTAAATTAGGAAAAGTTCTTCCTGATGTAACAGTTCAACTGGTCAAGTCTTTTTATGAAGATGATAAATATAGCCGTATAATGCCTTGTAAAAAGGACTATGCAAGCATAAAGAAAAATGTTCACATGCAAAAATGTTCGCACTTATGTAATTTAAAGGAATTGTTTTTTGCTTTCAAAACCATAAATCCAGATATAAAAATTGGGTTTTCAAGGTTTTGCACATTGCGACGATAGTGTATTACTGCTGGTGCTTCAGGAACTCATTCAGTTTGTGACTGTGCTATTCATCATATGGAGAGTTTGAAGATTACAATAAAGTAAAATTTGATCAGTGGACAACAACAGATAGGTCAAATTTAACGCATAATAAAGAGCCGGTGTCTGAATACATTGAACTAGCATGTAAAAAACTGACTAAACTTGCGCCACACTCGTATTTAGCTAAGAATCAAGCATCTTAACTGAGATTAAGAAAAAAGATATGAATGAGTTAACAGCATTATTTTTGGATAAATTTTCAGAAAACTATAAATTTGTAGTTCAGGATGTAAGTAAAAATCTTTCATTGGACACGTTTACAATGTACATTTTATCCTGTGATTATTTATTTTAAAAAAGGAGGCTTCCTCAATTTCAAATCTTTTTATATTGTTTCAGATGAAATGATGCATGGTGTATAAAATTATTTATGTAAGCAATGATTTTAAAGCAAATTTACATCAAATAAAAATTATTGAATACTTTACAGATGGGTGTGCAGGTCAATATAAGAATTGTAAAAATATTTTGAATCTTTGGTTCCATCTTGAAGATTTTGGTCTATCTGCTAAATGGAACTTTTTTGCAACTAGTCACGGTAAGCAACCCTGTGATGGGAAAGGTGGTACAGTCAAACGTTTAGCAATACTAGCAAGCTTGCAAAGAGATATGGGTAATCTTATTTTATAACCAAAAGCAATGTACATATATTGCAATGAAAACATTGAAGGTGAGCATTTGATTTATATATCATCAGAAGATTTAACTTTGGTGAGAAACACTCCTAAGGAATGATTGAATACTGCAAATACCATACCTGGAACACTTAGTTACCAAACTGATGGCCATCAAAAGGTTAAAAAATACATATTTAGTATACCTTCTATTATCTTTAAAAAATATGCATCATTTTTATTGATGAACTTGGATAGATTTTTTAGTTGTGTGGAATCATCTTTAAAAGTATTTTTGTTTTATTTTGGACAATTTTCTTTTGATGCCTATAATAAAACATGTTTAATAAAATAAGTAAAACGTAATAAATGCATATGTTGCTTTTTTTTTTTGATAGACTCAAAGTTATGGAGTTTTGACAAAGATTTTGCTTCTATCGATCATGTTGAAGATTTTGCTTTTGTAAACTTAGTGCCAGGTGATTATACCTGTGTTTACTCCTATGATCAAAAGTGGTGGATAGGAGTCATTAAAGACATTAATCTAGAAGAAAAAGATGTGCTTATCAAATTTATGTGTCCAAATGGTCTTGCACGGTTGTTTAAATGGCCACCAGTGAATAGCCAATGCTGGATTCTAGATATCCACATCATTTGCAAAGATGAAGTACCAGCTAAAAAAACAGGGCTTTGCTACTATATAGCTAAAGACAACTTGAAAGAAATTGTTTTCCTTAGAAAGATTTTTATATTTAAACTATTTCAAGTTTGCTGAGTCTGATATGTCTTAACCATTCTTTGTTTTAATCTTTTATTTTTTGTATAATTTATAAATAATGTTAATCAAAAGCATATATAAAATCATTTAAATTGAGTATTTATTTTTCAAAAGGTTTTTTTATACCTTGAAATTTTGTTGTAGAATATTAATAACAACAATTAAGTCACAACACTGTTAATTTCGAATTTGATTAATTTGTAAAAGTTGGGATAGATTTCCTGATTTATAAAATTTCACAAAATTTTGTGTTCATATCAAACCTCAATAACTCTTCAAGTAAACGTAAGGCCAGAAAAAAGTTGGTTCGTAAAGTTGATATACATTTATTTTTGAGAAAAAAAAAATAAAGTTTTTTTTCAATCAGTCGAATTTTTTGTATAATTGTCAATGCTTTTTTTGTTATCATGATTAGGTACATTTTATGAATCCTAGAATAAACTAAATTCCCTAGCTTCAAAAGATACAAAACTAAAGTTTTCAGACTTAGCAGGTTTTAAGCTCTTTTGGTACCAAGTTTCAGAATCGCAGCATTACTAAAAGCACCGTATAAGGGTAATAATAAACGGAAACATTTTTGACACTTTTCCCCTGTCATTTTTCAGTCAAAATCAAGCAAACTTCATGTTGCTATAAATCCTAAACGAATAAGAATTTTATCAAAAAATTTGCAGTCTTTTTTTAAGTTATGTCACTAAACATTTGTGCCAAATTTCAGAAAGTTTGGTGATGTAGTTTTTGTTAGATTTGTGTTTTTTTGGGTTTTTTGAAAAATTTTTATAGAAATTCTGAAAATTTATTTCAAAAAAATAATCAAATCGCTCTTATACAGCAAAGTAGCTTTAACAGAAAAATAACTATGCGCAACTTAATTTGTTTTTAACCTTATTTTATTTGCCTAATATCAAAAATATAATGCTAGTTTATTGATTTATAAATAAAAAAAAAGTTTATAATACTGAACAGCACACAAAAAAATACAAATAAATGGTTGTCATTTATAGTTTATTAGTTATGGACTGCAGCCATTTTAAAAGCCCCAAATTTTTTACCAAAAACTGGCGCATGCGTACCTAAACATAACGCTTTTTTCTGACCGTGAGAGAAAGACCAAAATATCCACCATTAATTTGGCCAAATGTTCCTTCAGTTTAAATAACAAAACCTTTACCCTCTTTAAGAGCAATTAAACGTGCATTATCCACTAGCCAAAATTCTTTTGACGGAATTGATTTATTTTTAGCACAAGAAAATTTTAACTATGACTTTTTTGGTGACACATTGTTAAATAAAAAACGCAGTTTTTCTGTTGAAATTGTAGCCTTCATTTCAGAGAATAAACTTTGTGTATAATCCACAGACATTATTATATATGTAACACCAAAATTTCTTATCAAATTTGATAGCTGTTTAAAGTTTGAATCATGTTTCAATGGTGTGAAAAGAAAAGTACATACTGTGTCTAATGTTGTTAGCATATGGTCTAAATTTGAAGGAACTTATTATTTGAACCTTTTGACACCAATCAGTAAAGAAATAGTAATGAATGAGCAAATTGATTCTATGAACACAAATAAGTATAGTCTTTGTGTAATCAGCAGAACATTTGAGTATTTTGCTACCTCTTGAACACTTTATTAAAATTTGCGTGATGATTATGAACAACCATCTAATTGAAAATTGACACGCATTACTTCAAGAGTATCAAAATCTGATAATAATTTTTTTTTAAAAGAAGTTTTTGATAATTTAAGTGATAATCAAAAAACTTGTATTATTCTCCAAAATGAGGTTTATTTTAAAAAAATGTGATTATATTTTGTAGGTGCTTTTTTTGGATAACTATTAGATAACCCAGATTCTCTTGCACAAACTGTTTTACGTGTCATGATAACTTGTATGTTTGGTGGACCTAAATTTCTTGTGAAAATGTTACCTGTAAACAAATTAAATTCTCAATTTTTATATGATTAAATTCATTTGAATATAAAAGCAGTTAAAGAATCTAATGGCAACGCAAAGGTAATAAAAATTGAACTAGTCAAGCATTTTTTTAAAATTTTGACACATTTCCTGAAAAAAACTTGGTTAACCACCAATGGAACATTTTTGTTGTTTAACTTCGTCCACTTAATCAAAATCGTCCGAAACAATTGGCTTAAAGAAAAAAAAGGAGAGCTAATTTTTTATGAAAATGATGTTGAGAAAACTCTTGGAATCATTTAATAAAATTTTTTGAAGCTGAATCTTATTGTCTAATGTAAATTTCTAATTTAAATGAAGCTTCTGTTTGACTGAGTCATATTGAGAGACAATCTACCTGTCTGTGTTTTCTGCTTCTACCTGTCTGTGTTTTCTGAAAAAAACATAGAGCGCTCTACTTGATCATCGTGAAACCTCTAACATCTTAAAAAATTCCTTAAAAAAAACCTAACTTAATCATCCAACATCTTAAACATAACTTATTCATCCAACATTTTAAACATAAATGAGACTGCTGATTAAACTTTTTATTACATGATAGAAAATTTTAAATGTAAAAAGTGTGGGCGTGGATTCTGGTTTTAATGATGATTGGCAAGCTTTCATCAGAGATTCAAATAATGATCGATTAAAATTTATTTGGGATTTTGGAGAAATGACATTACGTATGGCAAGTAATCAAGGAAAGCGTATAAAAAAATTAACACATGATACAGGACATTCCATAAATCATACATGTAAAGGAGTTGTTAAGCTGACAAAAACACCATTAAAAGAAACACACAAATATCTTATGTTGGGAAAATTTACGTAAATTTTCCTAACATAAGATATTTGTGTGTTTCTTTTAACGGTGTTTAAATTTTAGTAAATACAAGGATCTGGTTGCACATATTTTCTAAGTGTCCAACAAATAAATAAAAAGTTCAATATTTCTAAATCTTTTGTTGTCATATAATATTAATGAGTCAACTCCTGATGCAGGACATTCTAGCCAATTTTTGTGGATTTTTAGTTGATGAATCTTCAGCTGAGGTCTTTGATAATTTACCAACACTAGAAAAAAGAAAACAGTTCAATCAAAGATGTCTCATATTTATATTGCCGGATATGTGTCTCATAATGATGATTTGCTTAACAAAAATAAACGTTTAACCAGAACAATGTTTTATTTTGAAAAGTTTGGTCAATATTTAAAATCATTCAATAGAGGTGGGTTAAAAGTTCCTTTTGATAGTATTGTTTAATGCGTTTTCTTCTCATTTGTACTCTTAAACTCTATTAAAGATAAAGTTTGTTGGACATCCCTGTGCAACAACTTTATGCTTATATTGGAGCGTTTCTCTTTTGACATGGATAAAATCACGGTAATACACTGTCAAATATTTTTATCAAAAACCACTGCAAACTTTCCACACTAAAATCAAACAAAGAACCGTCTCTAAAACTTTAAAGTTGTCTTGTTAAGTTGGTAGTTATTCATAGACAATTATGTTGATATTTCTTTATTGAAATTTATTAATTGCTTTAAAGTTTCTGTTTCATGATTTTAAAAGTATCCCAGATAACCATTCGTACTGGGTCCCCGCTAGGATTTACTGGGATTGAGCTGGGATTACTGAGAGTGGGTTCGGGCTGGGAATTGATCTGGGTTCCAGATGGGTTCCATACGGTTTAAAGTTATTGCCGCAAATTGAATCTGTATTTCTGCTGGGATTAGCATGGGACTTTTGTGAAAGGTTTACGGCTGGTTTGAAGATGAGACAAATAACTTTATTATTAAAGACTGTAGAGGGTTAAATTGTAACCACAACGTCATACAATTAGGTATGTTACATGAAAATTTAAATTGATTAATTACTAGATTGTTATATCATTAGAAAGAGCATTAGTACACTATTTTAAGGGTGAAAAAATTATGAAAATTGAAATATTCTATAAAAAGTTACAAGGGTTTATGTTGGAAATTTTTGATTTATGGATTTATTGAAGAAACTGTGGTAGAAATTAAGTTTTTCTTTAAGTAAATTGTTTTAACTTTGTCAATTCTTTTCAAAACGTCTATAACTTGGTATCATAAGAAAGGTGTAAGAGTGGGCTACAAGTTTAAAATAGTTTTTTTAGTTTGGTGTATTTTTGAGTTAAGGGTGGATGGTGGTGTGATGGTTTAACACAGCCTATTATCAAAAATAACTAATTAGTATAAGTTTTTTTTATTATTATTAAAATGAGTGAATCTAGTATAAAATACAAAAATTATATTTCACTTCTTTACAACATAATTATTGATTTAGGGTGGGCGCATAAAACTCACCCCCTTCCTCCCCACCTGCCGTTTCAATCTAAAAAAAACTAAAAAAGTTTTAAATGCAGTCTTAATAAATTTAAATTAATATTATTCAAAATAGTAGAAATTATTATAAATTTTACCATATTACAAAATGCATCAAAGTATCCATATTTTTAGTAAATGGAGCATTGTGACCAAATCCCAATTTAATCTGAACAAAAAAGAAAAACAAAATATTGTTTTGAAACAAAATTTTTATTAATTTGTCTTGGTTTTAAGTAAATGATTGAAAATTTCAATTTTAATAATGAAATTTAATAGTAACATTGTAAACGATATACACGACAAGAACGTAAGCCAGATCCGTCTACCATAAAATTGCAATTTACACCACTTGCAGTTTATTCATTCTATGCCAAATCAGCATCACATGTCACTTCCTACTTTTGGTTCTGAAAATTTTAACATTATTTTGATTTTTTTGTAAATTAAAAAACCTTAAAAAAAAACAAACTATTAAATCTAATCTAGTGAAAGAATTATTTATATCCAATATCTTGTATAAGTACTTTAAAAAATTAACACAATAATTTTGTAATGTGAAAGACTATACACTAAATTTCATTTCAAAAAAAATCCATTCAATATTTAGCCAAGCACCTTTATAAACAGTGTAATTCATTTGAAAACTAACTAAGGAATAAAAAAGTTGACACGTTCTGGCTAACCTGGAATGGCTTGGTGCCTTATTGCAAATCACACCACCTGCGGCACCAAATTTGCAAGTCACACTTTTTGCTGTACCTATTTTTCAAGTTACAACAATTTGAGGTACATTTTTAATATATATGCAAATAATATACATTTACAAATCATTTTGCTTTATTTATATATAATAAATACTTATATCATAAAACTATTATTATTTCAGTTCATCATATGGGCACATTTAAAACTACATAGTCAATTTATGAAAATATTAACTCTCCTGATATAACATCAGCTGCAAGTAGAAACTTTTTTATGCAAAGGTCAACAATTTCTGAATCGGTTTCTTCATTTTTTCAGTTAGAAATAGTAAAAATTCTGTCGTACTTTTTTTTATTCACTTTTTCTACTCGCCCATCATAGATGACAGACTTGCTATTATCTGTATCAAACCATTCATGGCAGAGTTTTCTCCCAACAACTCTTTCAGACATTACGTCATTAAAGTCAGCCAGTTGCTTGTTAGACAAGTGCTTATACAATTTTTTATATCATTAAAAGTAATTAAATAATAATTTAATTCTTAATTAATTACTTTTAATGATATAAAATTCTCGCTCCAGCTTTTTTTTTCCTTTTTTTTTAATTTTTTGTCGTTTGCATGTCTGTCTTTTTCTCTGCTCGTAATGCAACATGGTCTAGCCAATTTGTCATTCATTTTTTACGACATGCATTAATAGACCACTTAACTACATTTTCTCTGTGTATTAGGTCTAGAATTTCTAGATAATCAATAGTCCTATTCTTTTTTGACCTTAATTTACAAGGTATATAGCAAATTGTTGCATGTGGTGATCTTTCTTTAGCTTCACTAAACATACCTCTTAATTATTCACTATCGATGTTGCACAAGCTGTCTCCTTCTTAAGTGTTGCTGTAATAGAAAGAGAAAAGTACCTTTCATATTGTCGGATTAAGACATGCTGCACTACCTTGAGACAAACTAAAATTGTCTTGATTATCTGGTCATTAATGGCACATAAAGTTGTAACTAGTCCTAAAATATTTGGTATAAGTGGTTTCCCAAAAAAATCTTTTAGTCTATAAAACAGCACAGCTGGATTAGATTTGCAATCTTTTAGTGTTGTCAATATATCCTTTACTACTTGAATACCAGTGACATGATCAAAACTTGCATCCTCAGCTAAGATATAAAACTTTTTCATCCAAGGTCGAGTGAAAAGTTTTCCAAAATTCCCAAGTACACTCATTTGTTTTAATGCAGTTGCATTACAAAATGCTGTTCGCAAAACTAATTGTAAAGTACCGCATTTTACTGTTTCAGTCGTCATAAAACGTAGAAAATCAGCGTAGTGTTTTATAAAAATAAAACATGCATGGGAAAGAATATGCAGACGATTTCCTTTATATCTTGGAATAATACATCGTGGTAGTTTGTAATTGTCTAAAAAGTAGTAACCAGACTAGTCTATGGATAGACTTACAACACAGACATAGACAATTCTGTATGTTGTAATGGACACAACAAATGTTTAATTTTTTGTCCTTGTTGTGTCTATCAAATTTTTATGGTGTCCCAAGATTGCTCAGTTAAAAAATAATTTTCACTTCATAAGTCTACAAAGCATAATTTTTTGTCTATTTGGTGTCTATGATTTTGTCTAAATTTACTTGATTTCATAAAACCAGAAATATTGATTTTTGCCAATAAAATCTAAATTACCCAAAAAATCCCTTAGAAACAAAAAAGAAAATATACGATACATTATATTTGAATTTTATTTCATGGTAAAAATTTTATTACTCGCTATAAGTCCAAATTATATATTAAATAGATCTTCTATACCTCATTAAAAAATCGAGATTGTTCATTTAGTGTCCGTTTTTAAAATGATTGTCTAGAAAGACAAACATTTTTTATAGACAATTCATTTTTGATAGTTGTAATTAAAATTGTTGCAATTAGTGCTTTGTCGAAGTCTATTTTTGTCCTTTTATAATAAGTCCATTAGAGATTGTCTCGTTGCTACTAAAAAGTTAACAAACACCTTAGGATCAGCTTTGACATCTTTGAAACTTATTTTGTTTATAGCCAAAACTATTCTAACTGCCATTTAATTATTTCCAAATATTTCACAAGTTTCAGATTCTAAAGACTTTAATGCTTAACAACATTCAATGACAATTGTGTTAAGATGAAGTAAGTGGCAATTTAGTTCATTAAGATTTTTCCCCCAGGCTTCACAAACTGTGGTTACAGTAAGATAGTTTACTGCTACTCTGTCTGACATTGCGTTAGATATATTTGATCAAAATATGACATTTGTCAAAAGAAAGTAAATGAAAATCTGAATAAACTGAAGCAATATGATCAACTACCAAACATATATATATTTTTCATAAACATCAACCGTCCCCTCAGGCATTTGGTCCAGAGCTATGACATTTGTTCTTTGATGTTAGGTGAACGCTGATAATATGTACACTTTCTTGTCTGGTTGCATCAAACCCAAGAGTACGATTATTACTACTGATAACCCACTCTGCTTCTTGAAGAATATTTACAAGAAGATTAATTATTCATTCTTGATTTTTGCAAATGCCTCGTTTTAATTGTTACATATTTAGTTCTGGAACTTCTTGATAAATGTTTCTCTATTTAAAAAATATTCTTCTTGCAATGATGTTTATAACAAAGAATCGATAAGAAAAGTTTTACAAAATATAAATAAAAATATATCTGTAGTTATAATTTATGATAACTAAAGATAAAATATGATATCAGATAACTTTTTTTATTTGGATCAACAAGTTTATTACCTTCAATAAATCATCAAGCTAAGAGCTATTCATTCCTTCAAATCCTTCTTTATGCAGGATATATTTGTTTCTCATATTATGAAAGCTTAACTTATAGAAATCAATCAAACTCTTCCTGATGATCCAGCAATGGTGAAACTTAAAGTAGAAGATAAAAGTTAGATAAGTGTTTTTTACTAATTTATATATATATATATATATATATATATATATATATATATATATATATATATATATATATATATATATATATATATATATATATATACAATGCTTTTTTTCTCCTGGAACGCACCGGAACGGCGTTCCGGCACCTTTTTTTTGATATATATATAATTTTTTTGCTTTATATAAACATTTTTTTCCTCGTATTATTATATAATGAAAATAGTTCATTTTTAAATATTAAACATTCTTTGCAGATTTGAAAACATTACAGCGCTGCGTTTCAAAATTTGCTCGAGAAGAATTTAATTTATTTTCGTCTTTTCTTAAGAGCGTTCGTTTTTATGACGCCAAGTTCTTTGTTTTTCCGATTATAATCGGAAAAACCTTCAATTTCTTGAAAACGCGTTTGGTTGTGAGATTAACATTTATTAATCTCACAACCATTCGCGTTTTTAAGAAATCTTTTAAGAAATTCTATTGTTTCTGTGTAGTGTTTGTCCGAAAATTAATCTCACAACACCTCACGCAACTTAAAAAAGATCTATTTTTAAAACAAAAACTTTACAACAATATTTGCATCAGTAACTTTTAGTGTATCGTTAATGAATTTCCTGTTATTAGCGTTTTAAATTCAAAGTTATAACCTAATTTATATATTTAAATACTGATATAAAAGTATCAATTAAACAAAATAACGCAAAACTAAATATGAAAAAAGTTACCAGTTTCTTCTCGGTGGATTCCCCTGTTCAGAAAAACATCAAATTAAATGCAAAAGAAACAGAAGAAATCAAAGTTACAACTTCAGATTTATCTTCTGCAGACAATGACACCAATTATATCTGGCCAAGTTGCTAGACTTTAGAGCAAAAAACAGAGTTTTGTTCCAAAAACGAGTGGCTTTGTTTTCGACAAAAAAAGCTCGGTTGCACTACCTGCCAAAAAGTGAAAACACTTGGCGTAGAAGCTAAGATGGGAATGAAAATATCCAAAGAATGGTTCAATAATGAAGTTTCTTATTATGGTGAAAATAGAAAGCAACAGTTAAGTTCGTTACGTAAGAAAATATTTGATCACAAAGAATCTGTAGGACATCAAGCTGCATTAAAGATGGTAGAAGAAGCTAAAAAAAAGGCTCTGTCAAACAACATTTTAAAATCTTTAACGCGTGAGAAAATTGTAACAGCAAACATTTTTTGAACTGCATATAAAGTTACTAAAGGAAACCAGTCTTTTAATAATTTTGAAATGGAAATTGATCTTCAAGAAATTAATGGAGTTGAAATGGGTCGTATTCTTTATTCTACAAACGCATGCATTAACATTGTCAATCATATAGGTAACGAAATAGGGAAAAAAATTATTGCAGAAGTCATAAAGTCAAAGAGTAAGATTTCAATAATTATTAATGAATTAACCACTATAAGCCAAAAATCAACACTGATAGTGTACATTCGGGGCGGTGTAAAAGGCAGCGGAATGAATTCACGAATCAATTTATTTTTGGATTTAGTGAAGCTTGAAAGTGTTACGGCTAAAGGACTATTTGTTGCTTTACTTGAATGACTTCATTCTTATGGGATGAATGATGAATATTTGAAAAATTTTTTAGTTTTATGTAGCATGTGATGGCGCAGCAGTGATATTAGGATGCAAAAGTGGCGTTTTTAAATTATTCACTGAAAAGTTTCCTTTTGTTATAGTTTGGCATTGTGCTAATCATTGACTGAAACTATCAGTAGGCGATACTATTAGGGAGATCTCAAGTATTAACAGATTCAAATCATTTCTTGATAAGCTTTACGTCGTGTATTATGCTTCCCCAAAAAATAGCAGAGAGTTACGTTCATGCGCAGAATTACTTAATATTCAGCTGCTGAAAATTGGTCGAATTTTAAATACACGTTGGGTGTCATCTAGTTTCCGTTCAGTTTATGCAGTATGGGAAAATTACAAAGCGCTTGTGAAACATTTTGAGGAAGCGATAGTTGATCCTACAAGGGACAAAAACGAAAAATCCACTTATACAGGTTTAAAAAAAAAAATTCATCAACAGAGTTTTTAATGGATCTAGGATTAATGTGTGATGCTCGCCAGGAATTATCCGAATTGAGTTTGGACCTACAAGAGCGCAATATTGATCTATACAAAGCAAATCAAAAAATTAAAGCTCTAGTTCAAGTATTCGAAGAAAGAAGAAATAATGGTGGTCCCTATTACAAATTTGCTTTAGTTTCAGCACAGAATCTCCGTTTTTATGGAGTTTTACTTCACAATAAAAATTCCAAAAACAATTCAGCTATTAATCCTAACGCCTTTTATATAAAACTAAAAGAGTCAATTGAAAAAAGGTTGCTTGCTGACAAAGATGTTGAATTAGTTCAGTGGGCTTGCATCTTAGATCAAAATCATTGGCCTGATAACATAAACAACGAAGTGACATTTGGAGAAACTGAAATCAGAAATCTGTCGTTAAGACTACAGTTAAATGAAAGAGAAATGATTCGTGGATTCCGTGAATACCTGGCAGAAAAAACATATCCTGAAAATTTAGTTCATTTGGTACACGCTCTACATACTATTCCCATTTCCTCAAGTGAATGCGAACGAGTGAATGCGAACGAGTGAATGCGAACGAGTGAATGCGAACGAGTGAATGCGAACGAGTGAATGCGAACGAGTGAATGCGAACGAGTGAATGCGAACGAGGGTTTTCACAGATGAATCTGATCATCACACCAACAAGGGCTTCAATAATGGCAAAAACAGTTTCAACGTTGTTATTCATTAAATAAGTGGGACCACCCCTAGCAAGCTTTGATCCTTCAAAGTACGTTGATTCGTGGTTACTTAGCGGAAGGCATTCAGCAGTAGACACTAAGAGCAAGAAAAGGAGACAAGAGGATATGTCCAACAAAAATTTGCAAAAACTATGGCATTTTTGATAAAAGTTTATAGTTTTGTAAAGTTTGCATTTTATATACAGTGACTGACCCCTCACCCCCTATTCAAAAAAAACATCTGTCATTATTTGAAAAAAGCTTCTTTTATTGGAAAACGGTTTCTTATATTTGTTCCCGCCTTTATGGGTATGATGTATGGGGGAGCCTACCAACAGCTATACATATAAAAATTATATATATATATATTAATTTATTAATTTCTGCCTCATTTTTAAAATATAACGAAAAATACAGGTGAGTTCCGGCACCTTTTTTTTTATGAAAAAAAGCACTGTATATATATATATATATATATATATATATATATATATATATATATATATATATATATATATATACATATATATATATATATATATATATACATATATATATATATATATATATATATATATATATATATATATATATATATATATATATATATATATATATATATATATATATATATATATATATACATATATATATATATATATATATATATAAGTTTCCATCATTTCGTTCATGTCAAAAAGAGTGCCTGATGCGTTTCTGAGAAGTTGTACGTAATGTTTATTTTGATAAAAATATTATATTTACATCATATTATAACAGAACTTTCTTTTGAGGGTTAAACAATATTTGATTTTAAAGTTAAAGATATGTGTTATCAGCGGTATTTCATCATGGAAAAACCGTTTTTGGTATCAACATAACCTAATAAGCACGCTATAAAATTGTACTTTTTCTAAAAACTCTCTTCTGGGGCAGAACCGCATAGACGCACAAGAGGCACAACCGCATGCTTTTGATATTTATCAAAGTTAGATAATTACGAATAACAATATATGCAATCTTCACACTTAAAGGCGTTCATGTAAAAACTTGAATAGAAATAGTTGTGTTTTGAGATGTTGGAAATAAGATTTTAAATTTTTTTATTTAATTTTTATAAATGAGTATAAATCGATATCTTGTTACATTTTTGTATATCTGATAACTATTATATCATTATATATTGTAGGTATATAATACATTTGGTCGTTAGTATTTGTGAATAGAGTTTTGAATGCTATCTTAAATAAAGAAAAGTATTTTATTGTTGCGGTTATATCATACACTGTGCGTATAAAGAGGGCTCTTTGACTCTTGGGGAAACTTGAGGTTAATGGTAATTGGGGTATCAATAGTGCATTGTCAATTTTTAAAAATATCCAGGGAGGCTAAAAAATGACCTATTAGTTTGAAGCTGTGTGAAGGAAAAGTGTTGCAAAAAAGTCCTAATAATTTTTCATAATTTTATAAATAAAATCTGTAAAATTAATAAACTACTAAGTAGTTCAGCCAATTATTTTAATCATTACATTGTATGATATTATTACTAAACAAAATTACACAATTTTATTTGACTTTCACTTTGTTATGGCATCTTTAAATCATACTGCAATACAGTTCAAATGCTAGAATTTAATTTTTAATTCTAATTACACAATTTTATTTGACTTTCACTTTGTTATGGAGAATTTAAATCATACTGCAATACAGTTCAAATGCTAAAATACGTTTTTAAGAAATTTTTTAGCTATCAAATTAGCCTTTATTAAATGTTTATATTTATTCGGTGAAGTTTAAAAACCCTATTTCAATTTTTTTTTCTGAACAAATTTGTTCTTTTCAATATAGAATTGATTTTATGCTAGTTTACAAGCTCCTTTGAATAGGGTAATGAAAAAACACAAAAATAAAGTGGTCTAGAAAATTGGTAGACACTTCTTTAAACATTGTGGTCAAACTAAAATAACAATTTTTTGAAAAATAAAACAATTCTCAACATTTTAAAGTAATTCTGCCATCAACTGACAGCATATTTTTAAATGAATTTTTTGGTTGACTTTCTAAATGATAAATCTGCTAGTAGTAAAAAAATCAGATAATGCAGACCAAATATCATCTAGATTTTTTAAACTACACTCTACAAAAAAATATTGATTTATTTTACAACTTTTCCAGCCAACAATAAAGTCAAGTTTGCCAACTTTTTGACTAACGTATTCTTCAACAAAAAGTACTAAGTACATATCCACCAAAATATTGAACCAAATTTTTTTTCTTTCTGTTTTCTAAATGTGATGAGCAAGTTTATGTCCTACAAAAGGTGAGGATTTGTGTGAAAAATTCTCTCTGGTGTGCATCTATAAATTTTTGATAAAAACAACTCAGTATAAATAATTTTTGTAACTTCTATTTATTAACTTGAATGATAGCTTCGTACCATCTTCTAAGAATATAAATTTTAAAAGCTCATCTCTGATATATGGAAGGCAGCAAAGTTCGTTTGTAACAATAAGAATGTTTTTTTTTTTAAAAATTTATGAACTTATTTGTAAAACACGTTTGCTTAATCTCAGTGTATGCATTTATTTGCTGTGTTATAATGACATTTTATCATACACTAGTAAAAGTAAATTGGATTAAAGCGTTTCTACTCTATCTAATATCAAATAATCGAAGCACTGTTTATCTGTTCAGTTTGCCATTTTTTAGATTTTTTGTGCACTTATTGGTAGTCTGGGCACGATCAATAAACTACTTTCAACATAAATACAAAATTTTAACTTTTACTGTTTAAAAACAATAGAACCTTCCAATAGAATCTTGCAATAGAATCTTGCAATAGAATCATGCAATTGAATCTTGCATTAGAATCTTGCAATAGAATCTTGCAATAGAATCTTGCAATAGAATCTTGCAATAGAATCTTGCAATAGAATCTTGCAATAGAATCTTGCAATAGAATCTTGCAATAGAATCTTCCAATTGAATCTTCCAATAGAATCTTCCAATAGAATCTTCCAATAGAATCTTCTAATAGAATCTTTTAATAGAACTTTCCAATAAAATCTTGCGAAAACGGCACAGCTAGTCAGACTATCTATCATTATGACTTAGATATATTAATAAATATATGTATATTTTTTTTCTAAGAATAGACCATACATGGTAAAGCGTGTATGTTATTGGTGCAATACAATCATTTTAATAAATTGTATTTGGTATCATGTACTTTCATCTTAATTCATCAATCAACGATGGTAACGTTTAAAATTGATCTATGTATACTTAAACTTTTCAAATAATTAATTACAAGGTGTCATGTTTTTTCAGAATTTGCTATTAAATAAATTTAATATACAATCATAAAATGTGCCTTAAATGCAACATGAAATTAAAAAAGAAGTTTTGGTCCAAGATAATTGAAAATTCCTCCGTTTATGTTTCAATAATCATGATTAAAGTTGTAGATATTCTACATCCGTTCATAATTGTAAATGGATTTTTTTTGTAATTTAAACATTTACATAATAACATTCTAGATTTGCTATACCATATTTGTCTAAACGCTTTTTATGTCAACCCAAATAACATCAAACATTACTCATAAAATAACATTGTTTTAGATTCCCTGCAGACTGTCTGTCAGTACTTGCGATTGCAACTGGCGATAGCAACTGAAAACGTTTACATACCATTCAAATTGTGTCTTATTGAAGTTTCAGTTCTCCAGTATTTATTTTTGTATTTTATTTTTTAATTAATTTTTATTGTTATTTTCTAACAATTATAATAAATTTTTAGTTTAAGTGATTTAATAGTAACAGTGTTTTGGTTTTTAAAGTTGCTTTGAGGTGATTAATATATTAATATGTAACAACAAACTATGGTAATAAATCAATATTGTTTCCTGGACCTCTACTTCACTCTAGCTACGGTTATCTTACACTTACATAATTTATATACTGTATTGAGCCAGCTTGTGTTATTTACTTGTGCTTTTGTTTCCAAATACTTGTTTGTTATTAACAAGATGTGGCGCACTGCACGGTATGTCCTAATTAATGTTATCAATAAATATTTCTAATCTATATTTCTTAGTTAGTTTATATGCTATATATTATTACATTGTTCAAGTCTTTATTTTTTACTTTTTAAACTTAGTGTAAAAAATGGATGAAAAGCACTAAAGAAGAAAAATGATACAAATTAAAGAAATTATAATGCAATAATGTTGGCGTAATGTTGGCGAGAGAACTATTGAGGCAGAATAGAACAATTGTCAAACAGTTTTGATTTAAATAACTGTATAATAATAGGTTTATGTCATACCAAATATTCATTTGCTTAATAGAACTTATTGCCTTTAAAGAGAATTTAATATAAATAGTACTTTTTTATATTTAATAAAAAATGCTACGCTTGAATGTAAAACGAACTCGTGAATCTGCTAGAAACAAACTTTAAATAATTATGAAAACGCGCGCCATACGGAAAAAACATCTGGGTTCAATATGAGATTTCCCGTCAAAAACGCATACTAAACCCAGACTAATCCCATCTTGATTTTGCTGACAAAATCACGATGGAAGCCATGTGAGATGCCCAGTTGCATCTTAGCAATTTCCCCTGTTGGGTCCCAGATGGTATCCAGTTACACTGGTTAACACTGAGATTCCTTTTTTTTTAACTCACTATAATATATATTTTTATTTAAAGGTGTGGTTACCCTAACAGTAATTTTTAACCTGATAAAAAACTTTTTTATTTTATTATTTAAGCAATTTTATGAATTGAAGCATTAAAATAAAGTTTATTATTAAAAACATTATTATTAAAGATTATTGTTATTATTAAAGATATAATTATTTTCAGACATTATTTTTATAGATTTATATATTGTACAAATTCTTACATCGTTTAATGCTTTTTATAACGAGGAATATATTTAGTTTTAATCATGGCTTACTATATAACAGGCCTTGCCAACGCGCGGCTCGCGTAAAAAAACTGGAGGCAAGATTAAAAATATTACTTTGCAGTAGTGTACATTTTCAGTTAGGTGATTTTCGCATGAATTTAATAATTGTATGATATATCTACTAAAAGTAATTTATAAAAAGTGAAATTTATTATTCTTTTTTTTTTTAATTTTGTTTATAACTAACATTGTAATATAACTAACGAATAACATTTATAAAAATTTTAAATTAACTTAAATGTATCAAAAACTAATTATGTTTAAACAATTTAGTTTACATAGATTTATATTTTGCTATAATTTAATATTAGCATTTACCACAAAATTTATTAATAGTTTTTTTAAGTATTAAAAATAAATCTTTGAGAAAAAAGAGATAAAATCCTTAGAGAATAAAAAGTATATACAAGCTTTTTAGATATTTTACTAAACACTATTTTACAGTTTTTGTTAAAAACATTGCAAAAATTTTACTTTACGCTGAGTTTTATCAACTTCTGCTTTGGCTCCTTGTGGGAACGAGGTGAATAGAGTCGACAATAATTATTAAATAAAATATTTGTCATTGGTAATCCATGATGTCTTTGCATACCTAATGAATAAAGTTCTGATAGCATCATAAGGAGGTTACACAATGATGACCGACAAGTGTCATTATATACTTTATAAAAAAGAATGTAACCGTAAGTTGCCCATTGACAAACATTGTCACCAGGAATTGTTAAACCTCCTCCATTTATGTCCTTTACAAAATTTCCATACGCTTCATAGAAATAAAAGGTGTCATCTGGATTTTCATCTTCCCAAATAATGTACCCAGCAATATAAACTAATGACATTTTAATATCAACAGTCAATAAAATCACACAGAGCAGGTAAATTGTCAATAACGTTGCAAATACCCTCACTTGGTAAAAATTTACATTTTGTACAAGAGTGAACTGAACCTAGATTGGCTAACACATCTGAACTTTTCTCAAACTTTAATAGTAACTTTGTACGGTATATAGTTACTTTTTTAAGAACTTGTTGAACGGAAATAAAATAAGTTTCTCCTGAGCCTTGTCTTAATTTTCCAAAGAGCTTTTCTAATGGATCTCTTGTAAAGTTGCCTAATTTTACATACTGATGAGTTGTATCTAAAAGATATTTTGACAACTGAACCAAACCATAACAGATCTGAGCCAAACAATTAGCAGTGTCTCTTGTTAGTAATTTGACTCTTTTTCCTTTTTCTATTTTTTTCATTTGTATTGCAAAATCACCCATTGCAGAAAGTTTGCTTAAATTGCCATCATTAGCAGAAGCAATAGCAGCTCGATTAGAATCTTTCAAACAAATGTCTGCATATGGACTGTGCACATTACAAATTTTCCAAAATTCAACGACTTTAGAGATGAAAATAATTGTCCCTTCATTTTCATGTAGATCTCGATGACTTTTTAATGCTGACAAGGTTTCATCGCAAAACACTTGCAGACAAGTGATAACTTTTTGTCTTTCAATTGGCTTTGGATAAACAGAAACTTTTGTTAATTTAGACATTTTAGCAATGTTTTTCATTTCAAGCTTGTACACATTAATAATATCAACCATGCTATTTTTTTTTTTCCATCAATATAAAATTCAAGTTCTTGAGTTTTTTCTGTGATCCAGTTATTACGTATACTTTTTAATAAATGAACATAATCAAATAAAAGAAAAATGTTGTCCTAAGTACACCATGCTTCTTTTTTTTCAAAAAAGTTATAAAACTTCTGATTGACTTGTTACTATCACAGACAATTGCAACAACATTGCCCCCCATATTTTTAATTACATCAAGAATCAGGGTTGTCTGTTCAAAAAGAAACTCAACATCAAGTTCTCTGACTTGTAACATTATGTAAAGAAATTTTGGTCCATTAAACAATGTTACAACCAAAAAGCTCAGTACTGTGTTTGCTAACAGATGAGGTTTGTTAACTGATTTACCAAAAACTATGCCACCATGATACTGCAATATTGGTTTAACATAAACCTCATCAAGAAGTAAAATGCATGTTTTTTGTCTATCATCTCTAAGATTAGAGAAAATATGTCTGATATAAGTGGTATCATCTAAAGATTTACATTAAGATGTAATTCTTCCAACAGTACGTAAACTTGGAAGTTCAAAATCTTCTCTGATGCGATTGTAGGCTGATCGTGAAAGAGAAAAATACTCAAATGCTCGCACAATTGTTTCAATTGGATACTTTGTTTCCCCAGTCAATGTTTTATTCATTGACAAAATTTGTTGATATACAACTTCTTTTTTGGGTGTTATCTCACAACAATTTAAAAATCTTAATGCTTCTTGGATATGAGAAAATTTGTTCATAATATAAACTCGGTTAGATGATAAAGTCATAACACTAATTTTAACTCCACAATGAAATGCTTCAAAAGTGAGATCTTTATATATGCAAAGAAGAAATCTAGCAATAGCACTTTCCTTTAAAAAGTCTGAAGACTGAATATATAATATATCATTGCATAAATAATTAATAATAGCAAAATTAAATTCATTAATTTTTAACTTTTCATATAAAATATTATTACTTTCTATTTTTTCTTGTGAATTAAATAATGCTAACTCGTCCTTTTCTTGCCAGCAAACACTATTAAGACTTTTTGATGTTTTTCTAAGTGGCATGGGTACAGTAGGAACTAAGCTTGGCTTTATACAATCAAATACTGACGGAGCATCACGAGGTCTCAGCTTTCTATAATCAGTAACAGTTGAATAATTTTTTGGCCGTTGTCTTTCACATACTGCGGTGTTATTAGTATCAGGAACATTATCTCTTGGTATTATAACAATCCAACGTTTTCGTTCTTCAATGTTTCTTGGAAGTCTAAATGTTTTAACTTTATTCTAAGGATTATAATTGCCATTGCAATTTGTTACACAACATCGACGAACCATTTTTTAAATACTAAATTAAATCCTTTGCCTAATCCTTCACCTCTCAACTAACTTTTTTTTTTAATTTGGAAGTTTGTTAAAATGATTACGTGTGTTTGGTTATTGTAAATTTTATGCAAATATTAAACTTATGCACATATATATATATATATATATATATATATATATATATATATATATATATATATATATATATATATATATATAATATATATATATATATATATATATATATATATATATATATATATATATATATATATATATATATATATATATATTCAACTTAAATTAATTTTATTTAAAAAAATTTTAAATTGCTAATTTGATAATAATTATTTATCAATGTTTTATAATTATTATTGTTTCAAAAAAAACCACCCCCGTATTTATTTTGTAAAACTACTAGTTAGTTTTTCAAATATAAAACTATCTTGCCTCCAGTTTTTTACGCAAGCTGCGCGTTGGCAAGGCCTGTTATATAGTATATAGTAAGGTTTTCATACAAATATCATCATATTGATTTTTTAAATATCGGTCCCCACGTTTTTTCCTTAGTTTTGCGTGTCTGTGACACGCAAAACTTAAGTGTCACGGCCTGTTACTTGTAGAGCGCCGTGCTTAAAACTAAATATTTTTGACCGATAATATTAAACCAAGATTTTAAGTTTTTTTTGGTCCTTTTCTTAAATATTTCATAAATTTATACAATAAGACAGTTAAGATAAAAAACGTTATACAATTAAAAATATAACAAAATTTACAGGTATAAAAATAAAAACAAAAAAAAAAGAACGCGGAGACTCGCAGAGGACCTTTTTTTTTTATATACATGTTAAAAATAATCCGAGAAATATACCTCTATATTAATCTAATTAAAATAAAAAACACAATAAAGAAAAATAAATCTGCTGATTTTTCGGAGGAGTGTTTAGATGTTTCACTATAAGTTTATTTACCACATTTCAAAACAATGTTAGTGTATAAATATGATAAAAACAAAATTTGTGTAAGATTGATAAAAAGAATTACTTATTTGTAGCTATAGGAAGCTTGCAGAAGACTTGAGTCAGTCTTGTCATCCAGTAACTTTTTCAGAGACGTGTAATGCACAAAGAATTGAGAATTTTGAGAGCCTTTTTGTTTCAAAAGGTATCTTAAATTTGCCTGTGGCCTCTTGTATTGTATTTATTTATATTGTTTTTAAAAAAGTGTGTTGTAAAATGTTCTGGAAGCAGACTTAGTTCATATTTAAACATATTAAGTATATTTTGAAAAATGTTTATTTGAAATATGTTTTGTGCGTTCATTTGTTCTAGTAAGGGTTGAGCATGAGTAAATTTGTTTTTGTTGTATACTAGTCTTGAAGCGTGTTTTTGACGTAAGTAAAGTGGTTCTAATTAAGTTTTGTGAGTACTGCCCCATGCTATAGTGGCATACATGAGATAGCTATGAATGAATGAAAAGAAGATAAGTTTTAGACTTTTTTGCGACAAAAATGGTCCTGCCTTGTAAAGTAAACCTATGTTCTTTGATTTTTTTGTATTTATGTAGTTTATGTGGAGTTTAAAGGAGATGTGTTCATCAATTAGAACTCCTAAAAACTTTATATTCAGAGCTCTTTTGATAGTAATATTTTCTATATTAATTGTTGGTATGTTCAGGGGTATTTTTTTAATTTGTTTATTAGAGTGGAAAAGTGTAAACTAAATTTTTCCTTTATTGAGTGACAATTTATTTTTTTTAAACCATATATTAATTCTTTTTAACTCGGGATTTTTTTTTTCAAAGAGGTCTTTGATTGTTTTTGACGAGTAATATAAGTTTCTATCGTCGGAAAACATTAGAGGCGTTTGGAAGATAGTTTATATAAATAAGAAACAAAAGAGGAGCAAGAATGGATCCTTGGGGTACACCACATTTTTATTTTAGTAAATTTGAGTTGCTTTTTCTATCTATTATAACACACTGTTGTCTGTAGTTAAAGTAGCTTTTAAACCAATTTAAAGCTTGATTTTTTAAACCATAGTTTTTCATTTTTGTTAGTAAAATCTCATGGTTGACTGTGTCAAATGCCTTAGACAAATCAATAAAGATCCCAAATGTGAATTTTTTTTTTAAATGATCTAATTATGCTATTTTATAGGTCAAGGATTGCATGCTCAGTTGAGTGTAGCTTTTGAAATCATCTTGACCTTTATTGATATTTTTGTTAGTTTTTAAATATTCATTTATTTTATTATAGATTATTCGTTCCAGAAGTTTTGAGAATAACGAAAATATTGAGATTGGTCTATAACTGTTTAAAGAATTTGTTTTTCCTGATTTAAGGATTGGTATAATTTTAGAGATTTTTAGTCAGGCACAATACCTGTTGTAACTGAAGAATTAAATAGTTAGTAAATTAAATTACGTATCTTCATAAAAACATTTAACACTACTTAGCAAGAGATATCATCGATTCTTAATTTAATGTTGGCAAAGTAGTCGTTAAACTCATTGGAAATATCTCCCTTGTTGTTTGATTCACTTTCATTAATTATTACTCTAGAAGGCATTTCGTTCATAATGTTCCATGTCTTTTTTGAGTCTCCATTAAATTTTTATATTTGATTAGAGTAATATAAAATTTTATGTTTTTTTTATTTTATTTTTTCAAATAGGTCTTTGTATTGCTTGTAGAGGGATAGGTTCGCTTCGCTTCTATTTTTTAAGTATTTTACGTATAGTTTTTATTTTTGTTTTGAGGATTTTCTTATTGCTTTTGTTATCCATGCACAATTTAAATATTTTACTTTTATTTCTTTTTCTTGAATTAAAAAACTTTTATTATATTATAGAATAAATAAATTTATAAAGTAATGTACACAGAGTTTGTGTTTCCTAGGTTGCATTCTTGGTAGACCTTTTGCCAATTTGTTGCCGATAGCAAGTCCTTAAATTTTTGAGCCGACGTTTCATCAATATTTCTTTTAAAACATAAGATTTTTGAATTATTAATTTTTGTGGAATTTTGTGACGAAGAGAAGTATATTGGAAATTGATCTAAAATATCTGCTTTTATTATTCCTGATTTTAGAGAAGAATCTTGTATTGAGTTTGTTAATATATTTTCAATAGCATTAATAGATTTAAAAGTTACCCTGGTAGGTTTGTTGATAATGGGGAAGATATTAAGTTGAGACATTTCGACAAAGAAATTTTTAGTAATCACGTGCTTGTTGTACATTAAAATATTTATGCTTATATCTCCAATAATGAATAACTTTTTCTGTTCTCTATTTTTTGTAATTATATGCTTTATATAATTCAAAAATTTACAAGTATCACCATCAGGAGATCTGTAGCACGTAGAAACAAGAAAGTTTTTTGAGGCAGTGTTAATAAATTCATTCATTATTTTGATCTTTTAAGGTATATAGATTATGAAAAGATTTATTTAAACTGATGCTGACCGATAACAAGCATTTTGGTTCCAAAGAGGTCAAGGACATTTGAAATTTTAGGGTTTTTTTGTTCCTAATTTTACTTTTGTTTTAGTTTAGTTTTCCCAACCTCCAATCATCGCAATTTTTTTTAAAGCATCATTTTTTGACATAAGTATAAAGATACGAATGTTTGGAGCTTGCTCAATGTAACTATCTCAATTATTTCTCCATAATATCTCAAAAATCTTGTATTTATCTCAAACACCAAAAAATACTGGATCCGTCACTTCCATTAACATATCCAATACACTGTGCCGTGGCTAGTGGATTAGAGGCCCCCCGACCAACTGCCATTAGGGCCCCAAAATCTTAAAAATTTTATCACTGTTTATTACTAAAAAAAAAAAGCTGCTTAAATTTGAAAAATGGCCCCTTTATTTCCATATATGCCTCCTATAATTGCAAACCCCGTCCCCCAGGTGGGAGCCTGGCTACGGCTCTGCCAGTGCAAAAAAAAAAATATTCGAATTTCACGTGTCCATAACATATTGCAATATTATAAGTTTAAATTTTTTATTTGTGGTAATTAACATTAAAAATATGAAAACTAATTTTCTAATGTCATTTTGCAATAAAATTATAAAATAAATAGTTAACAGTTATTTTGATAACAATAGAATTTATAAAAACACTAAAATCAAAAATAATTTTCTACAAACATTTATTTAGATTACTCTAAATTACAAGGGAGAGAAGGTTGATGTTGGACGTGGGACATCAGACAGGTAGATGTAAGACGCGGAAGATAAAACATTCCAAAAATCCAATTAGAACCAAATCAATGTTATCTTATGTAAACATTGAGACTTCCCCCCCCCCTCTCTCCCTCTATTTAGCATAAGTTGCTTTTTCTTCTTGTGTGTGGTAATAACCACATTTTTAAAAAAGTAAAGCCCCTAAAAAATTAACTAGTTTCCAATCTTTTTCATATCACTTTGTGTAATTATATTGTGAAAACCTCATGTGTTTTGATAAAGATAATATGGTTTAAAATTTTAATTGTTTTTGATAAACTAATTTGTTAAGATTTTGTTCATTTCTCAGTAGTCCCATTTCACCCTATACTTGTCCCACTTAACCCAAATTACGGATTTCTTCGGTGCATTGAAATTAATTTTTTTTTAGTATTGGTTCACATCATTGCGCTCTATACTGAAGGCCTATTCATCGCACAACCGTAAGCCGTGACTGGGGGCCTATTATTTTAACGGATTATCAACAACTCTGCTACAAAATTATATTTTGGAGTCAAAATATGACTCTTAATGAGTTCAATGAGTTTATTTAGAAATATTTATATTAAAATGTAATTAAAAGTTAAAATTTTATATAAAAAAAAATTAAAACAAAGAAAATATTTGCATATATTTTAACAACAACAGATAGAAATCATTCTTTTCTAAACAAATTTATGATAACTTTAAAAATTTTAATGCAGGTTCTTTATGCATTATTTTGATGCAGGATCTTGGTGTAATTTGTGCACAAAAATTGTTTAAAAATATATTAGCAAGTGTGTTGCAGTGTTTTTGATTAAATTCAAAATAGTAAAATTCAGAAACTAGCAAAAAGATGTCACTTAAGGACTTACGACAAACTTTATCTTTTATCGAATGGAATAAGACAAAGCAAAAAAAAAACCATTCGCAAACATTGTCTGGTAGAATTTTAAGACCACCACGATCTAAAGACTTGAGGTACTCAGCAAACTTTTCATAATAAAGTAATGTTTGATTGAACAAAATGTTTTCATTATATTCATTTCTACATACATAACCAGCAATATAAATCAAAGACATTTTGGTAGTATCAGAAATTGATGACTCTAGTTTTTCTAAATTGTCGAATATTTCACTACCTGCTTCACATAAAACATATGTACAAGAAGCACACTCATGACCTGAACTAAAATCAAAAGAATCTATGTCAATATTTAAAAATAACAACACTGATGTGTGATTTTTATGCAATATTTCTATAACTTGTTGAACATTTTTAAAGTAGGCACCTCCGGAACCTTGTCTCAATTTTCCAAATTCTTTTTCTAAGTGGTCACTTGTAAACATACCAAAAAGAACATAATCATGACTTGTTGCTAATAAATATATACATAGTTCGACAATACCATAGTTAGGGTAGTTGGGGTCGTTAGGGTAGAGCCTGGTTGGGCGATGGCCCAGGGCGCCGAATATGAAGGGGCGAAACTAATTGGTTATTTTACCCTTTGCCTTTTTTTTGAATGGGGTTAAATTGAGCTAGGGGCGCCGTAGAAATCTCGCCCAGGGCGCTGGTAGTGCTAAAACCGGCACTATATATATATATATATATATATATATATATATATATATATATATATATATATATATATATATATCATGGCCTAATTAAATACACGGCCTTCTATTCTGCTTAAATCGAAAAAAAATAGAAGGCCAGTTGAAAAAACGAACATTCCATTATATGGACAAACTTTCTCAAAATATTTTAAATATTGCGCTATCAATGTTAAGTATGTATATCTGGAACAGGATAAAAATTTTCGCGTTAAATTAATTGACATCTCTACTAAACTTCAACAACTTTGTATTGTTCTTTGTGGCTGCTTTTTAATTAATAATAATACTGGTTATTAAATGCGGTGTTGTTGGTTGTACCTCAAATTATAATGGTGGTGAAGTAATACCAGTCTTTGGTTTTTCCAAACTTGACTTGAGAAAGTTATGGGTTAGATTTGTAAATAGAAATTGTTGGACTGTCACTAAATCATCTGTGATCTGCTTAAAACATTTTGATGAAAGTTTAGTACACAAAGGAGCATCAGAAAAACGATTTCGTTTGTTGTTTAATTTGAAGCCTGTTCCTACAATATACCCGGCCAGCATTGCAACAGCTTCACTTCCAGCTATGTTTATACCAAGAAAATCACCAATTAAAAGAATTTTTTAAGAAGATGAATATCAGAAGTTTTTATCAAATGAAATTATTGAAGATCTCTTACAGTATTGAAATTCTCTTACAGTTGCTGATTCACCAACAGGATATTCATGTTCCAAATTCGATGATTGTGTCGTGTTCCATAAAATTATTGAAAATGAACTACACATACCTGAAGTTGCTGAATGTATTCGTATTGACAAAAATCTTCATGTCAAACTTTTTTATAAAAATCTTCCAGTTTCTTTGCCACCTTGGCTCAGAGTAACCCATCAATGTATGTTAAAGAGAAGGAGTATGCTGGAAAACTTCAATTCACATTTTAGCATCAAAAAAGAAAAGTTGTCTTCCGTTCTTGAAGAACTTAAAAGTTACCAAATAAAAAAAAATCAAATTTATTCTTCAATAATGGACTCTTCAATTTGCCTTGATGTTGCTTTAAACATCATTGCAAACTTATCATTTACTGCTGAAGGAATTCCCTCTTCCATCTATATCACTGATTCTATGAAAGTTTTGAAATTGTTACATGAAAATGGGAGCTGATCAAATGATCTTATAATAATTTTTGATGAAATGTATTTGCAAAAATGTGCAGAATATTCTGTTGGAGATGTAATTGGGATTAGTGAAAAAAATGAATGTTCTCAGCTTGATTCAATCTTTAATAAAATATAGTTTTAATGTTCGAGGTGTTGTTTCTGACAACTATGCTTCAAACGTTTACTCTTTTACAAAATTGCTTGATGCATATGGTAAAAAACCAGATGATTTGTTTAAGACGCAGAATCACAAAAATTTATTTATTCTTTGACACAGTGCATCTGAATCAAAACATTCGAAACAACTTACTAAAAAAAAAGATCTATTTTTCCAGAGTTTCATTTTTCAGCTTTTAAAGATAAAATTCACGTTCAACCAGGAGAAATATCGTGGAAAATATTTTATGATTTATTAGAAAAGGACAGCCTGTTGGATGCAAGTTTGAAAGAAGCACCAAAAATAAATAGCAAAGTTGTCCATCCTGGAAACTACAAGCAAAATGTCACTGTTGCTTTAGGTATCTTCCATGAAACTACAGCAGCAGCAATAAAATCATATTTTCTCAACCGTTTAGATATTGCATCTTTCCTAACTCTTTTAAATAAATGGTGGACAATTAAAAATTCGAAAAATCAGTTTCTAATAACTGTCTTGGAAATGCTGCTATTATTAATGATAAAAAACTTGAGTTTTTTTGAGTTTTCTCTGAATGGTTAAATAAATAGAAACACCAAAATCCCAAATTTTGAGAAATATACATTATCTCCTCAAACATCAACAGCACTACAAAGAACATTATTATGACAAGCTTCTTTAGAAGAAAATCTATTGGAAGATAATTATAAATTTATATTGACTGCTCGTTTTCAAAGTGATCCGTTAGAAAGAAGATTTGGACAATGCCGCCAAATGAGTGGTGGCAGGTTTCTTGACAGTTTGAATCTACGTTGATCCATAGTGAGAAGATAATCCAAATAAAAAGTTAATAAAGGAAGGAATTAAAATATTTGAAAATGATATTAATGATGTTCAAGATACACAACATGCTAGATCCATGATGGATCAGATAAAGAAAGAGATTATGATTGTGTGATTTTATCAGATGACTCGCGTGAAGTTGCTACTTATATTGCTGGTTTTATTGGCAAAAAACTGATTAAGAAGTTTAAAATATGTTGCAAGTTGCTTTGTAGTCAACATTGTCAACAGGAGTCGAATGACTATATTTATTTAAATAAATTGTCCAGAGGTGGGCTAACAACTCCATCATGCTCCTTCAAGAATATGTCTGTGATAGTTTTGCTATGTTAGATCATGTATTTGATGTTATTTATCGATCTCAATCTGGGCAACACCTTAAAGCAGCAAAGTTAGTTCTTGGCAGTAGAGAAAGTTACCAACCATTTTTATGTTTAAATCACCAAAATTGGTATGTATGGTATGACTAAAAAATTTTTTTAAGAATTTTTAATTCCCCCTGTCACCATGAGTGGGAGAAGTTATATTTATAAACAGAAAATATAAGTTTTTAATGTTAATTTTTGAAACAGTTTACCCCCCAAGCTGAAAATAATTTTTCCTATCTTTTTAATGTTATCCTAAAAAGTTATAAATAACGTAATAGACATACAAAAATCGCTAAAAATGGTCTTGCTTCAGACAAGAATAAGAAAGTTTGGGAATCAAATTTAGTGAGATTTGAAAAAGCTAAGACTTCAAGAATATGTGCCATTGTTAAAAGTATTAGTGAAATGAATAAAATGTCTTCAGAACAGCATATTATTGATTAATTAAAAGTTTCTCATCAAATGTAAAAAGCAGAAAGGAGAGAGTTGGCTAAAGAAATTGAACTAATATGGAGAAAGCTGAATATTCCAATTTTACAAGGTAAATCACCATCAGAAAGAAAAATAGAAAATGTATTGAAAACACTTGACAAAAATAGTCGAAAACCTGGAACTCAAAATTTTACCCGATTGTTTAACAAAACTGATGAGAAAGGTGAGTGGTTGTGTCAGGAAGATAAAGAGTTTTATGGTCTGCAAATGTCAATAAGTGGAAGAGTTGGATATGTGCCACGATTGAAGATACGGTATTCATGCAAGAAAACTGGTGTTGATAAAGAAACAAATGTTCAAGAAACAAATCAGCCAAAACTGAGATTTCGATGAATCAGCTAGTGAAGAAGGTTATTCAGTAACTGAAGAGCAGCGTTCCAGCAGTGATACCTGAAGCTAAAAATGTCGAGCTTTCCGTTCATCATCATCTAAAAGATGATGATGACAAACTTTCGACATTTTTAGCTTCAGTATCACTTTTTTTTCTCCAAATTTACAGACAAAAAACAAATTTGTCTGTAAATTTGGTGATTTCTGAAAGATTAGTACCAAAAAAGCATATAGCTTGCAAAACTTTATCGAAAAATGAAATTTCTATTCTCTTACTCAACTCTATAGTGGTGCCTACAAAGATGTTGGGAAAGAAGGAGAAAAGTTGAAAGCAAATTATATGGAGAACTTAAAAAATGAAAAGCGGTCTTTACACTTTGATGGAAAACACATAGAGAAAATGGAACATCAAGTAGTTGTTTTTAAATATGAAAAGAAAGAGGTTAGACTTGCTGTTCTTGAGCTAATGAATGGAAAAGGTGAAACAATATTTAATGGGATAAAACTTGTGCTGGATGAATATGAGCTGTGGCTAGCCATAAAAATGGTTGTATCTGATACAACATATGTAAATATCGGAACAAGAATTGGTGTAGTAACACTGTCACAGAAACATTTCAAAACCATTGGACTAGAAAAACCTTCTTTTTTAGGATGCCACAGCCATATTTTACATGTCATGAATGATCTTTTTGAAAGATCAACAACAAAATCTTCATTACCCATATGTGACAAGATTACGGCAAGAGTACAAGAACCTGAAGCTATTACTTTAGAATACTGGAGATCCTTTGACAAAAGTGAATTGGATACGCTGGCGAGATGACATGGACTTCCTGTATCACTTAATAGCTTGTTATAAAAAGTTCAAAAGCACAGGTACCTTTCCAAAAGTGAATTTCAAATCACTTCCTGCTATAAGCAATTCAAGATGGAACTTGAGAGTAATTTTTGTTCTACTTGCTTACATTCTAATACCAGACTATCAAGAATCGAAATCTGCTAAGCAGCATGCGACTTCATCGCATGCTGCTTGAGCATGTGGTTTATGGGGTGATATATGTTTTGGTGATCACTACTTCAATCTAATAGATTTTGTTAATCTATTAGAAGCATGCAATGAGCATCCAAAAGCATTAAAATTGTTGAAGACATTTTGGTCCACAGAGCCAACACCAATTCCAACACAAGGGTCAAATATATGTGCAGAACGTGCAGTAGAAGTGATGCAAGATTTAGTGCCTTTATGTCATAGCATAGAAAAACTTAACATTAAATACTTATTGTCAAATACACTGTAAAATAATTTTAATTATTCATGTTTATTGGTTTTCTATAAAGTACTGGAAGATATGTGTTGGAAAATTACATTTCTTATATTCAATAAATCTTGTTTTTAAATGGGGGGTGAACTTTGTTGAGATAGAGTATAAATGTTTGATATTTTCTTGGTTTTTGCATAAAAACTCCACTAAATTGAGATGGGGATACAGGGTTGAAAAATTGTCATACCCCTAATATATATATATATATATATATATATATATATATATATATATATATATATATATATATATATATGAAGGTTAATAAATGTTATGTTGTTTTCAATAAAGACATTTATTAATCATGATTACTATTTGTTACTGAAAATAAAACTAAAAAAAAGCCTAAAGTTTTACAAAGTTTAGTGAAGTATAGTTTATAGTATATACTATACTTCACTAAACTTTGTAAAATTTTAGGCTTTTTTGTTGGTTTCTTTTCAGTAATAAATAGTAATCATGATTAATAAATCTTCTCATTTCACTTTGAAATGTCGAATTTAAATTGCCTACCACTCCGACTTTATAATAGAAACGGGTAAATAGCATTTACCCGTTTATATTTATAAAGTCGGAGTGGTAGGCGATTTAAATACGACGTTTAAAGTGAAACGAGAAGATTTATCACCTATTTACGAAGAAGATAGAGACATTTACTATAAAAATTTTAGTGAATATGTTGATACTTTTTTAAAGCCTTTGAAGAAAAGATTACAAGAAAAAAAGAAAAAATAAACAATTTAACATTTGACGATGTGTTGGATGTAAATAAATATGATTGTAGTACATATTATTTTAGTGAAGTTAAAAATAAAAATGAAGCTAGTGTGCATTATAATGTCTTGAACAATTTTAGTTTCCCGTAACCCCTAAACATAATAGATATAAACAAACCTACATTTAAAATTAATACCATCATACATTTAACGAGCATGGATGTTCCTACCAATTTAACTAGAGTAGATGAAAACTTATCGTTCTCAGAAAACAGTTTAAGAATGGAATCCAAACCAGCTATAAAAAAATGTTAACAGATATTCAAAACGATATGATTACTAATCCTACAAGAAAAATCAATCAATTTTATCTCGACACTAAAAATGTTGTCTTGGTATGCAAATCATATGCCTTTACCAAGCGACACATTTCCTTGCTACGACATATTAGATATGGAAAACATGAACGATACACATTTAAATCATATATGGATCTTTTATGCGACAGGTGGAGATAAACTCTTTGGCACTCTTACACCTGGCCCCTATCAAGACGATTTTTTCATCAGAAACTTGCAACTTTATAATTCAAGACTAACTAGAGTTTTTACTTTTTCAGACTTATTTTTAACTTATTATAATAAAGATAACAAAATTTCAACGACAAAATATTTTAATCCGAAATATTTATTCGATCCTGTAAGTTCACTTCAATACAAAACTGCAGTAATAGATTTACCCATGATAAAGTTTGTTATAGATAATAAAAACAATGTTCAACAAAATTTATTTAACGTTAATACATCAGTCTTTAATAGTAGAACCAACTTTAATTTATTATGGTATTATAAAAAAAGAAACGAATATACAACCAACCCTTCTTTTTTACAACCTATTACATCTAGTTGACTACAAATTCAAACAAAAGAGGATTATCTTATTTTGTTTTTTTTTTCAAATAGAACAACTGCAAGCGCAAACGTTGTAGAAGATTTTACCTATTTACTTCAAAACGGCTATATTACTGCTAGATCCGTATACGACAACATTTTTAATTTATCACTAAATACTCAGACTAGCAAAAAATTTTAATTTATGCTAAACATCCAATTTCAACCGCGACACAAATAGCTGCTATTTCACCTAAAAAACAAGTAATACTAAACGGTATAGAAGAAACCTTTGTTCGACATTTATTCATACTATGCTCACACCCAATTATAAAAATCCTGGATTACCCTTCACACGTTTATCAACAGCATTAACCGGACAGTGATAATATCCTTAGTGTTGATTTAGATGTTTATCTAAACAACCTTTTACCTATTGCAGAAAGTAATAAAGCAAAAATGAAACACATTGTACCATGGCAAATTGCTTTTTTATTATTAAAAATAATAACCAACACCAACACATTACCATTTGAAGGTAACGTATACAACGTAGAAACTAATCTTAACGATTTAAAAATACCCTATATTAACAATATTCGTATTCAATCATTATGGAAAATTTGGAATGTCGACACTAAAAACCCCCTCTTTCCTGGAGTTTACACTAATGAAAAAATAACACTACTACAATTTACAGATATCAGTAAAGCTGCTTTTTCAAGTGGTCCTGGAAATATAAACTCAAAATTTCTATCTGTTACATCTGTCCAGTTGGGCGCAGAACCTACAGAATTATTGACTAGTTTTTATCAAATTTATTTCCCTCAAACAACTAAAAGAAAATACTATCGTTTTACTTTAAAAAATATACCTTTGGCATCATTACCTTTACCTTTTTTGATGTTGATCGAGAACGAGAATTAAAAATGATGGATATTTTTACCGAGAGTTTAAACATGACAAACAATTTACTCAATTTAAATTTAAATAATATGACTTTTGCCGATCATACTTATTTAGGACCCGACTTTACCATATTTAATAAATATCTTACAAATAAAGCAAAAGGTGTACCTTCGTGTATTCCTGATCCTTTAGACGGAGTATCGAATTATAATACTTTTTTTTCTTTACCGTCTTTCCAAAGAAAATTATCTTCTTCAATAAAAATTAGCACATGACTTATGAAAGGTAATCCTATTATGCAATGAATAATAATTAATAATAATTGAAAAATCTATTTTAATGAATAATAGTTAAATCCCTATTTAGATTATGATATTAATTGTACAAACAATCTGCCTATTGGTACTCCTGAATTTCAAGGTACTCCATTTCAAGTTTTACCTTTAAACTTACCTGATAACGTTTATAAATTGATGACGAGCGATAACTCTTTAATTGCTAAATATAACGCAGAAACGTTTATAGAAGCTTTATTATTTTGCGAACAAATCAAACCCATTTTTTCAAATGCTATCAAAGTACCACTTCTGACTACGGCTACTTTTGAAAGAGCTACTACAGCGAGTTATAAAACATGGTTAAATAGTGTCAAAGCCGTTTTACAAGGAAATAATCCAACAGAATTAATATTTTATTGCACTTCGCTCAACGGTCAGTTTATTTATCAAAAAAAGAGCGACGGCACTATTATACAAACTTGGACAGACAGTTTACCATTAAAAATATCATTTTAAAAATGTATCAACCTATTGGAAACAATCCTATAACTTATACTTTACTATTACAAAGAGATCAATACAGTTTATTGCTCAACAAATCAATCCTTTTATTATGCAAGTCGATCAAAATATGACCAACACCATGTCGCTAGATTTTTAAAGTTCACAAAAAAAAAGATTAGATTTCTTAGGATGCACTCTCGTTCAAATTAGTAATTTTAATAACACTGTTTCCACTTTTCTACTGCTACAGACAGTTACATTTTTATCAAATGAGAGTTTATGTTCGTGGCATTGTTGGCTATTTTAATTTGTTAGATTACACCAATTCTACTCAACTCACTACCAATATTGATTTTACAAAAAATCGAAACACTTCCATTCAAGGACAACTATCTACCTTTGATATCAACGATGTAGAAGATTGGTAGCAAACAAAAAGATGGTCGTTTCTCAATTCCAAATCTGAACCGCTCACCTTTAGCAATCTCTCTAGTACCGTTTATTTTAATCCTACATTGAAAACTGAATGGTTTTTGTTTTACAATTAAATAGTTTGATTAGTATAAAATAATGTCTTTTATTTTTGTTTATTGTTAATAAAAAATATAAAAAGAAAAAAAAAAATGTTGTTTTTTTCTCTCTCCCTATTTAAAAACTGATTTTTATTATATCTTCCTTTTTTTAAAAAAGGGAGATATAATAAAAATTTAGTCAATTTAGAACAAAAAATGTTGGAAGATTCAAAAATAAATCCTAAAGATGAATTTAATTAAATTAAAAATCATATGCAACAATTACAAAATCAACTTACTCAATATTCTACTAAATCTGAATTATTAAACATGGAATCAGAATTGGACAAATTAAAAAGGATAAAAAATAAAAAAGAAGAAAAACAAGGTGAAAAACCTCCCAAAAAACGAAAAAAAATGTACAATTCAAACCCAAACCTCAAAAACGTAAATATTCAGAGACTGAAAGCGAAAGCTCTGAAGAAGAAGAAATCATCGAAAAAAAACCTAAAAATAAATCAATACCTTCACACGTATATTCACAATGTTTTCAAGAAGTAAACGCAGTGGATAAAATTAACGGTTTTTGTAAAAACTGTGTTATTCAACAAAAAGCCATTTTTATCAAGTACTCTCATGCAGAATAATAACGAAAAAAAGAAAAAAAATTGAATAAAAAAAGTTTAATTGAATTTGGTTACACTCGAGCTTTAAAAGACGTTAAAACAAAAAGTTACCATTTAAAAAAAACACTTTAGAATCAGAAGATGAATAAATAGAAAAAAAGTTATTTTCTTTTTTAAAAAAAAAAACGGGTACATTAGCTAACTATATGAGAGATGGAGAAATATCCTGGTTTTCAAACAGCTCAACCTCAAGATGAAGTCATTGCTGTTAATAATCAGAAGTTTTCTTATGATCTTACTTCTGACATGTCTAATTTAATTACTTTTACCACTATACTTAACGAATGGACATATCCACAAGATTGGTATTTGGATTTATTTCTTTTTAAAAATTTGAACACACAAACAAGATTTGTCGCTGGAACAGACAACGCTTTATTAGGAAGAGTGTGTCTAACTTCAAATTTTATCAATGTCTTAATTAAAACTGTCAAATTTTATCCCAATTATCAAATAAACAATACTATTTGTGCTAACAACGCTAAAGTTAATCGAGCTTATGATCGTTTTAGAGCTCTACTGATTAAAAAAAGTTATATGAAAAGTTTGAGAGAATTTATGAATAATCCTAATTTAGGATAAGTAGAAGAAGCCGATTTGACTACAAACGCTGTCACTTTTGCCGAAACCAAAACGCTTGTGCAAGCTGCCGATCCTAATGAAGTCGTTAGAGCTCTCAATTCAGCGTTTACTCCCTTTTTTCAAACAGCGTTAGTAAACAGATATAATGCTTTCTTGACAGGAGAAAAAGGTTGTAAATTTAGAATACCTTTCCATTTATTGTGTGAAGTTTTTCAAATGAAAGAGTATTTTGGAAAAATAAACAAATTAAATTGGAATTTTATATTGATAATGATATGAATCAACTCCTAGAATGGGTAAGACTAATCGCTGATGCTGACATAACAGCGCTTGCCAATGTGGGTGTTGCTATTAAAAACCCCATGATTTATAACAATAGTTATAGAATCAAACTTAGTTTACCGTTAGAAAGATCTTTATATCTCAACAGTAAAAAAGACGAAGCTTATACTTTACTACGTATAGCTCATTACGAACAAGTTGTAACCAATGTAGAAAATGTTACAGAAGTCACTGTCAATCTAGGAAGTATAAAAACAGCAGATCTTGTGCCGCACAGCATTATATTTTGCGTTACATTAAAAAAAGAAAGCGATCATTTAAACAAAAATTGTTTAGCGCCAGTCGAAATGGCTTGTAATATAATTTAAAAAGTTACTTTTTATAATTTTAGAAGAACATTTGTTAATTCACCGGGTGACACCAGCGAATACGATTTGACTAAACAAGACGATCAATGGCAACTTTAGAGAAATTATGTTTCTTGGTGTAAAGGAAATAGAGCCTCTACTTTTAATATTAATAATTTTGCAGATTATTATAATAGTGACGATGACAGTTTTTTGAGACACCCTAATAAGTATTTTAGCTCTACTAACGCTACAGAACTTTTAGTCATCGACACCACTAGTGATTGCAATTTCGTCAACAATAAACCTCCCGCTGTAATCGCAGGAAATAATTCATTTCAAATCAACGTTCAATTTACACCAATTTAGAGGTGTGCTTACTATGTATCTTCAATATCCAGCTTCACTCGTAGAAACTGGGGTATCAGACCAATCACAAATAATCTATATTCCAACCAAATTTAAATTATCTTAAATTTAACATAAAACATTTTTACTTTTTATTAAACGAACCCTATTTGTATTGTATTTTTATAAGCAAACGACCATTTATTTCTAAAAAAATTCTAAAAATCTTGTTATTTTTTTTATTCTTGTGTTATTGGCTCGCAGGCGTACAAGAAGAAGCGGACACCGCCGTCATCATAGAGGTAGCGCGCAACATCGTCATCATAGCGGTAAAGAAAAATTTTTTACAAAAGTTAAAATTTCGCCAAACGATTTCGTTTGTTGTTTAATTTGAAGCCTGTTCCTACAATATACCCGGCCAGCATTGCAACAGCTTCACTTCCAGCTATGTTTATACCAAGAAAATCACCAATTAAAAGAATTTTTTAAGAAGATGAATATCAGAAGTTTTTATCAAATGAAATTATTGAAGATCTCTTACAGTATTGTGTATTCTTACAGTTGCTGATTCACCAACAGGATATTCATGTTCCAAATTCGATGATTGTGTCGTGTTCCATAAAATTATTCAAAATGAACTACACATACCTGAAGTTGCTGAATGTATTCGTATTGACAAAAAACTTCATGTCAAACTTTTTTATAAAAATCTTACAGTTTCTTTGCCACCTTGGCTCAGAGTAACCCATCAATGTATGTTAAAAGAGAAGGAGTATGCTGGAAAACTTCAATTCACATTTTAGCATCAAAAAAGAAAAGTTGTCTTCCGTTCTTGAAGAACTTAAAAGTTACCAAATAAAAAAAAATCAAATTTATTCTTCAAATATGCTTCAATTTGACTTGATGTTGCTTTAAACATCATTGCAAACTTATCATTTACTGCTGAAGGAATTCCCTCTTCCATCTATATCACTGATTCTATGAAAGTTTTGAAATTGTTACATGAAAATGGGAGCTGATCAAATGATCTTATAGAATTTTTGATGAAATGTATTTGCAAAAATGTGCAGAATATTCTGTTGGAGATGTAATTGGGATTAGTGAAAAAAATGAATGTTCTAGCTTGATTCAATCTTTAATAAAATATAGTTTTAATGTTCGAGGTGTTGTTTCTGACAACTATGCTTCAAACGTTTACTCTTTTACAAAATTGCTTGATGCATATGGTAAAAAACCAGATGATTTGTTTAATAATGTACAATCACAAAAATTTATTTATTCTTTGACACAGTGCATCTGAATCAAAACATTCGAAACAACTTACTAAAAAAAAAAAAGATCTATTTTTCCAGAGTTTCATTTTTCAGCTTTTAAAGATAAAATTCACGTTCAACCAGGAGAAATATCGTGGAAAATATTTTATGATTTATTAGAAAAGGACAGCCTGTTGGATGCAAGTTTGAAAGAAGCACCAAAAATAAATAGCAAAGTTGTCCATCCTGGAAACTACAAGCAAAATGTCACTGTTGCTTTAGGTATCTTCCATGAAACTACAGCAGCAGCAATAAAATCATATTTTCTCAACCGTTTAGATATTGCATCTTTCCTAACTCTTTTAAATAAATGGTGGACAATTAAAAATTCGAAAAATCAGTTTCTAATAACTGTCTTGGAAATGCTGCTATTATTAATGATAAAAAACTTGAGTTTTTTTGAGTTTTCTCTGAATGGTTAAATAAATAAACAACGTCCAAATTTTGAGAAATATACATTATCTCCTCAAACATCAACAGCACTACAAAGAACATTATTATGACAAGCTTCTTTAGAAGAAAATCTATTGGAAGATAATTATAAATTTATATTGACTGCTCGTTTTCAAAAGTGATCCGTTAGAAAGAAGATTTGGACAATGCCGCCAAATGAGTGGTGGCAGGTTTCTTGACAGTTTGAATTATGTTATCTATAGTGAGAAGATAATCCAAATAAAAAGTTAATAAAGGAAGGAATTAAAATATTTGAAAATGATATTAATGATGTTCAAGATACACAACATGCTAGATCCATGATGGATCAGATAAAAGAAAGAGATTATGATTGTGTGATTTTATCAGATGACTCGCGTGAGTTGCTACTTATATTGCTGGTTTTATTGGCAAAAAACTGATTAAGAAGTTTAAAATATGTTGCAAGTTGCTTTGTAGTCAACATTGTCAACAGGAGTCGAATGACTATATTTATTTAAATAAATTGTCCAGAGGTGGGCTAACAACTCCATCACTAGCCCTTTTAGAATATGTCTGTGATAGTTTTGCTATGTTAGATCATGTATTTGATGTTATTTATCGATCTCAAATGCAACACCTTAAAGCAGCAAAGTTAGTTCTTGGCAGTAGAGAAAGTTACCAACCATTTTTATGTTTAAATCACCAAAATTGTATGTATGGTATGACTAAAAAATTTTTTTAAGAATTTTTAATTCCCCCTGTCACCATGAGTGGAGAAGTTATATTTATAAACAGAAAATATAAGTTTTTAATGTTAATTTTTGAAAAAGTTTACCCCCCAAGCTGAAAATAATTTTTCCTATCTTTTTAATGTTATCCTAAAAAGTTATAAATAACGTAATAGACATACAAAAATCGCTAAAAATGGTCTTGCTTCAGACAAGAATAAGAAAGTTTGGGAATCAAATTTAGTGAGATTTGAAAAAGCTAAGACTTCAAGAATATATGTGCCATTGTTAAAAGTATTAGTGAAATGAATAAAATGTCTTCAGAACAGCATATTATTGATTAATTTAAAAGTTTCTCATCAAATGTAAAAAGCAGAAAGGAGAGAGTTGGCTAAAGAAATTGAACTAATATGGAGAAAGCTGAATATTCCAATTTTACAAGGTAAATCACCATCAGAAAGAAAAATAGAAAATGTATTGAAAACACTTGACAAAAATAGTCGAAAACCTGGAACTCAAAATTTTACCCGATTGTTTAACAAAACTGATGAGAAAGGTGAGTGGTTGTGTCAGGAAGATAAAGAGTTTATGGTCTGCAAATGTCAATAAGTGGAAGAGTTGGATGTGCCACGATTGAAGATACGGTATTCATGCAAGAAAACTGGTGTTGATAAAGAAACAAATGTTCAAGAAACAAATCAGCCAAAACTGAGATTTCGATGAATCAGCTAGTGAAGAAGGTTATTCAGTAACTGAAGAGCAGCGTTCCAGCAGCTATATGAAGGTAAAAACGTCGAAAGTTTGTCATCATCATCTAAAAGATGATGATGACAAGTTTTGACATTTTTAGCTTCAGTATCACTTTTTTTTCTCCAAATTTACAGACAAAAAACAAATTTGTCTGTAAATTTGGTGATTTCTGCAAAGATTAGTACCAAAAAAGCACATAAAGTCTGCAAAACTTTATCGAAAAATGAAATTTCTATTCTTACTCCAACTCATAGTGGTGCCTACAAAGATGTTGGGAAAGAAGGAGAAAAGTTGAAAGCAAATTATATGGAGAACTTAAAAAATGAAAAGCGGTCTTTACACTTTGATGGAAAACACATAGAGAAAATGGAACATCAAGTAGTTGTTTTTAAATATGAAAAGAAAGAGGTTAGACTTGCTGTTCTTGAGCTAATGAATGGAAAAGGTGAAACAATATTTAATGGGATAAAACTTGTGCTGGATGAATATGAGCTGTGGCTAGCCATAAAAATGGTTGTATCTGATACAACATATGTAAATATCTGAACAAGAATTGGTGTAGTAACACTGTCACAGAAACATTTCAAAACCATTGGACTAGAAAAACCTTCTTTTTTAGGATGCCACAGCCATATTTTACATGTCATGAATGATCTTTTTGAAAGATCAACAACAAAATCTTCATTACCCATATGTGACAAGATTACGGCAAGAGTACAAGAACCTGAAGCTATTACTTTAGAATACTGGAGATCCTTTGACAAAAGTGAATTGGATACGCTGGCGAGATGACATGGACTTCCTGTATCACTTAATAGCTTGTTATAAAAAGTTCAAAAGCACAGGTACCTTTCCAAAAGTGAATTTCAAATCACTTCCTGCTATAAGCAATTCAAGATGGAACTTGAGAGTAATTTTTGTTCTACTTGCTTACATTCTAATACCAGACTATCAAGAATCGAAATCTGCTCAGCAGCATGCGACTTCATCGCATGCTGCTTGAGCATGTGGTTTATGGGGTGATATATGTTTTGGTGATCACTACTTCAATCTAATAGATTTTGTTAATCTATTAGAAGCATGCAATGAGCATCCAAAAGCATTAAAATTGTTGAAGACATTTTGGTCCACAGAGCCAACACCAATTCCAACACAAGGGTCAAATATATGTGCAGAACGTGCAGTAGAAGTGATGCAGAGTTTAATGCCTTTATGTCATAGCATAGAAAAACTTAACATTAAATACTTATTGTCAAATACACTGTAAAATAATTTTAATTATTCATGTTTATTGGTTTTCTATAAAGTACTGGAACATGTGTTGCAAAATTACATTTCTTATATTCAATAAATCTTGTTTTTAAATGGGGGGTGAACTTTTTTGAGATATAGTATAAATGTTTGATATTTTCTTGGTTTTTGCATAAAAACTCCACTAAATTGAGTATGGGGATACAGGGTTGAAAAATTGTGATACCCCTAATATATATATATATATATATATATATATATATATATATATATATATATATATATATATATATGAAGGTTAATAAATGTTATGTTGTTTTCAATAAAGACATTTATTAATCATGATTACTATTTGTTACTGAAAATAAAACTAAAAAAAAGCCTAAAGTTTTACAAAGTTTAGTGAAGTATAGTTTATAGTATATACTATACTTCACTAAACTTTGTAAAATTTTAGGCTTTTTTGTTGGTTTCTTTTCAGTAATAAATAGTAATCATGATTAATAAATCTTCTCATTTCACTTTGAACGTCGAATTTAAATCGCCTACCACTCCGACTTTATAAATAGAAACGGGTAAATAGCATTTACCCGTTTATATTTATAAAGTCGGAGTGGTAGGCGATTTAAATACGACGTTTAAAGTGAAACGAGAAGATTTATCACCTATTTACGAAGAAGATAGAGACATTTACTATAAAAATTTTAGTGAATATGTTGATACTTTTTTAAAGCCTTTGAAGAAAAGATTACAAGAAAAAAAGAAAAAATAAACAATTTAACATTTGACGATGTGTTGGATGTAAATAAATATGATTGTAGTACATATTATTTTAGTGAAGTTAAAAATAAAAATGAAGCTAGTGTGCATTATAATGTCTTGAACAATTTTAGTTTCCCGTAACCCCTAAACATAATAGATATAAACAAACCTACATTTAAAATTAATACCATCATACATTTAACGAGCATGGATGTTCCTACCAATTTAACTAGAGTAGATGAAAACTTATCGTTCTCAGAAAACAGTTTAAGAATGGAATCCAAACCAGCTATAAAAAAATGTTAACAGATATTCAAAACGATATGATTACTAATCCTACAAGAAAAATCAATCAATTTTATCTCGACACTAAAAATGTTGTCTTGTATGCAAATCATATGCCTTTACCAAGCGACACATTTCCTTGCTACGACATATTAGATATGGAAAACATGAACGATACACATTTAAATCATATATGGATCTTTTATGCGACAGGTGGAGATAAACTCTTTGGCACTCTTACACCTGGCCCCTATCAAGACGATTTTTTCATCAGAAACTTGCAACTTTATAATTCAAGACTAACTAGAGTTTTTACTTTTTCAGACTTATTTTTAACTTATTATAATAAAGATAACAAAATTTCAACGACAAAATATTTTAATCCGAAATATTTATTCGATCCTGTAAGTTCACTTCAATACAAAACTGCAGTAATAGATTTACCCATGATAAAGTTTGTTATAGATAATAAAAACAATGTTCAACAAAATTTATTTAACGTTAATACATCAGTCTTTAATAGTAGAACCAACTTTAATTTATTATGGTATTATAAAAAAAGAAACGAATATACAACCAACCCTTCTTTTTTACAACCTATTACATCTAGTTGACTACAAATTCAAACAAAAGAGGATTATCTTATTTTGTTTTTTTTTTCAAATAGAACAACTGCAAGCGCAAACGTTGTAGAAGATTTTACCTATTTACTTCAAAACGGCTATATTACTGCTAGATCCGTATACGACAACATTTTTAATTTATCACTAAATACTCAGACTAGCAAAAAATTTTAATTTATGCTAAACATCCAATTTCAACCGCGACACAAATAGCTGCTATTTCACCTAAAAAACAAGTAATACTAAACGGTATAGAAGAAACCTTTGTTCGACATTTATTCATACTATGCTCACACCCAATTATAAAAATCCTGGATTACCCTTCACACGTTTATCAACAGCATTAACCGCAGATGATAATATCCTTAGTGTTGATTTAGATGTTTATCTAAACAACCTTTTACCTATTGCAGAAAGTAATAAAGCAAAAATGAAACACATTGTACCATGGCAAATTGCTTTTTTATTATTAAAAATAATAACCAACACCAACACATTACCATTTGAAGGTAACGTATACAACGTAGAAACTAATCTTAACGATTTAAAAATACCCTATATTAACAATATTCGTATTCAATCATTATGGAAAATTTGGAATGTCGACACTAAAAACCCCCTCTTTCCTGGAGTTTACACTAATGAAAAAATAACACTACTACAATTTACAGATATCAGTAAAGCTGCTTTTTCAAGTGGTCCTGGAAATATAAACTCAAAATTTCTATCTGTTACATCTGTCCAGTTGGGCGCAGAACCTACAGAATTATTGACTAGTTTTTATCAAATTTATTTCCCTCAAACAACTAAAAGAAAATACTATCGTTTTACTTTAAAAAATATACCTTTGGCATCATTACCTTTACCTTTTTTGATGTTGATCGAGAACGAGAATTAAAAATGATGGATATTTTTACCGAGAGTTTAAACATGACAAACAATTTACTCAATTTAAATTTAAATAATATGACTTTTGCCGATCATACTTATTTAGGACCCGACTTTACCATATTTAATAAATATCTTACAAATAAAGCAAAAGGTGTACCTTCGTGTATTCCTGATCCTTTAGACGGAGTATCGAATTATAATACTTTTTTTTCTTTACCGTCTTTCCAAAGAAAATTATCTTCTTCAATAAAAATTAGCACATGACTTATGAAAGGTAATCCTATTATGCAATGAATAATAATTAATAATAATTGAAAAATCTATTTTAATGAATAATAATTAATTCCTATTTAGATTATGATATTAATTGTACAAACAATCTGCCTATTGGTACTCCTGAATTTCAAGGTACTCCATTTCAAGTTTTACCTTTAAACTTACCTGATAACGTTTATAAATTGATGACGAGCGATAACTCTTTAATTGCTAAATATAACGCAGAAACGTTTATAGAAGCTTTATTATTTTGCGAACAAATCAAACCCATTTTTTCAAATGCTATCAAAGTACCACTTCTGACTACGGCTACTTTTGAAAGAGCTACTACAGCGAGTTATAAAACATGGTTAAATAGTGTCAAAGCCGTTTTACAAGGAAATAATCCAACAGAATTAATATTTTATTGCACTTCGCTCAACGGTCAGTTTATTTATCAAAAAAAGAGCGACGGCACTATTATACAAACTTGGACAGACAGTTTACCATTAAAAATATCATTTTAAAAATGTATCAACCTATTGGAAACAATCCTATAACTTATACTTTACTATTACAAAGAGATCAATACAGTTTATCTCAACAAATCAATCCTTTTATTATGCAAGTCGATCAAAATATGACCAACACCATGTCGCTAGATTTTTAAAGTTCACAAAAAAAAGATTAGATTTCTTAGGATGCACTCTCGTTCAAATTAGTAATTTTAATAACACTGTTTCCAATTTTCCTACTGCTACAGACAGTTACATTTTTATCAAATGAGAGTTTATGTTCGTGGCATCGTTGGCTATTTTAATTTGTTAGATTACACCAATTCTACTCAACTCACTACCAATATTGATTTTACAAAAAATCGAAACACTTCCATTCAAGGACAACTATCTACCTTTGATATCAACGATGTAGAAGATTGGTAGCAAACAAGATGGTCGTTTCTCAATTCCAAATCTGAACCGCTCACCTTTAGCAATCTCTCTAGTACCGTTTATTTTAATCCTACATTGAAAACTCAAATGGTTCCGTTTTACAATTAAATAGTTTGATTAGTATAAAATAATGTCTTTTATTTTTGTTTATTGTTAATAAAAAATATAAAAAGAAAAAAAAAAATGTTGTTTTTTTCTCTCTCCCTATTTAAAAAAACTGATTTTTATTATATCTTCCTTTTTTTAAAAAAGGGAGATATAATAAAAATTTAGTCAATTTAGAACAAAAAATGTTGGAAGATTCAAAAATAAATCCTAAAGATGAATTTAATTAAATTAAAAATCATATGCAACAATTACAAAATCAACTTACTCAATATTCTACTAAATCTGAATTATTAAACATGGAATCAGAATTGGACAAATTAAAAAGGATAAAAAATAAAAAAGAAGAAAAACAAGGTGAAAAACCTCCCAAAAAACGAAAAAAAATGTACAATTCAAACCCAAACCTCAAAAACGTAAATATTCAGAGACTGAAAGCGAAAGCTCTGAAGAAGAAGAAATCATCGAAAAAAAACCTAAAAATAAATCAATACCTTCACACGTATATTCACAATGTTTTCAAGAAGTAAACGCAGTGGATAAAATTAACGGTTTTTGTAAAAACTGTGTTATTCAACAAAAAGCCATTTTTATCAAGTACTCTCATGCAGAATAATAACGAAAAAAAGAAAAAAAATTGAATAAAAAAAGTTTAATTGAATTTGGTTACACTCGAGCTTTAAAAGACGTTAAAAAAACAAAAAGTTACCATTTAAAAAAAACACTTTAGAATCAGAAGATGAATAAATAGAAAAAAAGTTATTTTCTTTTTTAAAAAAAAAACGGGTTCATTAGCTAACTATATGAGAGATGGAGAAATATCCTGGTTTTCAAACAGCTCAACCTCAAGATGAAGTCATTGCTGTTAATAATCAGAAGTTTTCTTATGATCTTACTTCTGACATGTCTAATTTAATTACTTTTACCACTATACTTAACGAATGGACATATCCACAAGATTGGTATTTGGATTTATTTCTTTTTAAAAATTTGAACACACAAACAAGATTTGTCGCTGGAACAGACAACGCTTTATTAGGAAGAGTGTGTCTAACTTCAAATTTTATCAATGTCTTAATTAAAACTGTCAAATTTTATCCCAATTATCAAATAAACAATACTATTTGTGCTAACAACGCTAAAGTTAATCGAGCTTATGATCGTTTTAGAGCTCTACTGATTAAAAAAAGTTATATGAAAAGTTTGAGAGAATTTATGAATAATCCTAATTTAGGATAAGTAGAAGAAGCCGATTTGACTACAAACGCTGTCACTTTTGCCGAAACCAAAACGCTTGTGCAAGCTGCCGATCCTAATGAAGTCGTTAGAGCTCTCAATTCAGCGTTTACTCCCTTTTTTCAAACAGCGTTAGTAAACAGATATAATGCTTTCTTGACAGGAGAAAAAGGTTGTAAATTTAGAATACCTTTCCATTTATTGTGTGAAGTTTTTCAAATGAAAGAGTATTTTGGAAAAAATAAACAAATTAAATTGGAATTTTATATTGATAATGATATGAATCAACTCCTAGAATGGGTAAGACTAATCGCTGATGCTGACATAACAGCGCTTGCCAATGTGGGTGTTGCTATTAAAAACCCCATGATTTATAACAATAGTTATAGAATCAAACTTAGTTTACCGTTAGAAAGATCTTTATATCTCAACAGTAAAAAAGACGAAGCTTATACTTTACTACGTATAGCTCATTACGAACAAGTTGTAACCAATGTAGAAAATGTTACAGAAGTCACTGTCAATCTAGGAAGTATAAAAACAGCAGATCTTGTGCCGCACAGCATTATATTTTGCGTTACATTAAAAAAAGAAAGCGATCATTTAAACAAAAATTGTTTAGCGCCAGTCGAAATGGCTTGTAATATAATTTAAAAAGTTACTTTTTATAATTTTAGAAGAACATTTGTTAATTCACCGGGTGACACCAGCGAATACGATTTGACTAAACAAGACGATCAATGGCAACTTTAGAGAAATTATGTTTCTTGGTGTAAAGGAAATAGAGCCTCTACTTTTAATATTAATAATTTTGCAGATTATTATAATAGTGACGATGACAGTTTTTTGAGACACCCTAATAAGTATTTTAGCTCTACTAACGCTACAGAACTTTTAGTCATCGACACCACTAGTGATTGCAATTTCGTCAACAATAAACCTCCCGCTGTAATCGCAGGAAATAATTCATTTCAAATCAACGTTCAATTTACACCAATTTAGAGGTGTGCTTACTATGTATCTTCAATATCCAGCTTCACTCGTAGAAACTGGGGTATCAGACCAATCACAAATAATCTATATTCCAACCAAATTTAAATTATCTTAAATTTAACATAAAACATTTTTACTTTTTATTAAACGAACCCTATTTGTATTGTATTTTTATAAGCAAACGACCATTTATTTCTAAAAAAATTCTAAAAATCTTGTTATTTTTTTTATTCTTGTGTTATTGGCTCGCAGGCGTACAAGAAGAAGCGGACACCGCCGTCATCATAGAGGTAGCGCGCAACATCGTCATCATAGAGGTAAAGAAAAATTTTTTACAAAAGTTAAAAATTTCGCCAAACGATTTCGTTTGTTGTTTAATTTGAAGCCTGTTCCTACAATATACCCGGCCAGCATTGCAACAGCTTCACTTCCAGCTATGTTTATACCAAGAAAATCACCAATTAAAAGAATTTTTTAAGAAGATGAATATCAGAAGTTTTTATCAAATGAAATTATTGAAGATCTCTTACAGTATTGAAATTCTCTTACAGTTGCTGATTCACCAACAGGATATTCATGTTCCAAATTCGATGATTGTGTCGTGTTCCATAAAATTATTCAAAATGAACTACACATACCTGAAGTTGCTGAATGTATTCGTATTGACAAAAATCTTCATGTCAAACTTTTTTATAAAAATCTTCCAGTTTCTTTGCCACCTTGGCTCAGAGTAACCCATCAATGTATGTTAAAGAGAAGGAGTATGCTGGAAAACTTCAATTCACATTTTAGCATCAAAAAAGAAAAGTTGTCTTCCGTTCTTGAAGAACTTAAAAGTTACCAAATAAAAAAAAATCAAATTTATTCTTCAAATATGCTTCAATTTGCCTTGATGTTGCTTTAAACATCATTGCAAACTTATCATTTACTGCTGAAGGAATTCCCTCTTCCATCTATATCACTGATTCTATGAAAGTTTTGAAATTGTTACATGAAAATGGGAGCTGATCAAATGATCTTATAATAATTTTTGATGAAATGTATTTGCAAAAATGTGCAGAATATTCTGTTGGAGATGTAATTGGGATTAGTGAAAAAAATGAATGTTCTCAGCTTGATTCAATCTTTAATAAAATATAGTTTTAATGTTCGAGGTGTTGTTTCTGACAACTATGCTTCAAACGTTTACTCTTTTACAAAATTGCTTGATGCATATGGTAAAAAACCAGATGATTTGTTTAATAATGTACAATCACAAAAATTTATTTATTCTTTGACACAGTGCATCTGAATCAAAACATTCGAAACAACTTACTAAAAAAAAAAAGATCTATTTTTCCAGAGTTTCATTTTTCAGCTTTTAAAGATAAAATTCACGTTCAACCAGGAGAAATATCGTGGAAAATATTTTATGATTTATTAGAAAAGGACAGCCTGTTGGATGCAAGTTTGAAAGAAGCACCAAAAATAAATAGCAAAGTTGTCCATCCTGGAAACTACAAGCAAAATGTCACTGTTGCTTTAGGTATCTTCCATGAAACTACAGCAGCAGCAATAAAATCATATTTTCTCAACCGTTTAGATATTGCATCTTTCCTAACTCTTTTAAATAAATGGTGGACAATTAAAAATTCGAAAAATCAGTTTCTAATAACTGTCTTGGAAATGCTGCTATTATTAATGATAAAAAACTTGAGTTTTTTTGAGTTTTCTCTGAATGGTTAAATAAATAGAAAAACACCAAAATCCCAAATTTTGAGAAATATACATTATCTCCTCAAACATCAACAGCACTACAAAGAACATTATTATGACAAGCTTCTTTAGAAGAAAATCTATTGGAAGATAATTATAAATTTATATTGACTGCTCGTTTTCAAAGTGATCCGTTAGAAAGAAGATTTGGACAATGCCGCCAAATGAGTGGTGGCAGGTTTCTTGACAGTTTGAATTATGTTATCTATAGTGAGAAGATAATCCAAATAAAAAGTTAATAAAGGAAGGAATTAAAATATTTGAAAATGATATTAATGATGTTCAAGATACACAACATGCTAGATCCATGATGGATCAGATAAAAGAAAGAGATTATGATTGTGTGATTTTATCAGATGACTCGCGTGAAGTTGCTACTTATATTGCTGGTTTTATTGGCAAAAAACTGATTAAGAAGTTTAAAATATGTTGCAAGTTGCTTTGTAGTCAACATTGTCAACAGGAGTCGAATGACTATATTTATTTAAATAAATTGTCCAGAGGTGGGCTAACAACTCCATCACTAGCCCTTTTAGAATATGTCTGTGATAGTTTTGCTATGTTAGATCATGTATTTGATGTTATTTATCGATCTCAAATGCAACACCTTAAAGCAGCAAAGTTAGTTCTTGGCAGTAGAGAAAGTTACCAACCATTTTTATGTTTAAATCACCAAAATTGTATGTATGGTATGACTAAAAAATTTTTTTAAGAATTTTTAATTCCCCCTGTCACCATGAGTGGAGAAGTTATATTTATAAACAGAAAATATAAGTTTTTAATGTTAATTTTTGAAAAAGTTTACCCCCCAAGCTGAAAATAATTTTTCCTATCTTTTTAATGTTATCCTAAAAAGTTATAAATAACGTAATAGACATACAAAAATCGCTAAAAATGGTCTTGCTTCAGACAAGAATAAGAAAGTTTGGGAATCAAATTTAGTGAGATTTGAAAAAGCTAAGACTTCAAGAATATGTGCCATTGTTAAAAGTATTAGTGAAATGAATAAAATGTCTTCAGAACAGCATATTATTGATTAATTTAAAAGTTTCTCATCAAATGTAAAAAGCAGAAAGGAGAGAGTTGGCTAAAGAAATTGAACTAATATGGAGAAAGCTGAATATTCCAATTTTACAAGGTAAATCACCATCAGAAAGAAAAATAGAAAATGTATTGAAAACACTTGACAAAAATAGTCGAAAACCTGGAACTCAAAATTTTACCCGATTGTTTAACAAAACTGATGAGAAAGGTGAGTGGTTGTGTCAGGAAGATAAAGAGTTTTATGGTCTGCAAATGTCAATAAGTGGAAGAGTTGGATATGTGCCACGATTGAAGATACGGTATTCATGCAAGAAAACTGGTGTTGATAAAGAAACAAATGTTCAAGAAACAAATCAGCCAAAACTGAGATTTCGATGAATCAGCTAGTGAAGAAGGTTATTCAGTAACTGAAGAGCAGCGTTCCAGCAGTGATACTGAAGCTAAAAATGTCGAAAGTTTGTCATCATCATCTAAAAGATGATGATGACAAACTTTCGACATTTTTAGCTTCAGTATCACTTTTTTTTCTCCAAATTTACAGACAAAAAACAAATTTGTCTGTAAATTTGGTGATTTCTGCAAAGATTAGTACCAAAAAAGCACATAAAGTCTGCAAAACTTTATCGAAAAATGAAATTTCTATTCTTACTCCAACTCATAGTGGTGCCTACAAAGATGTTGGGAAAGAAGGAGAAAAGTTGAAAGCAAATTATATGGAGAACTTAAAAAATGAAAAGCGGTCTTTACACTTTGATGGAAAACACATAGAGAAAATGGAACATCAAGTAGTTGTTTTTAAATATGAAAAGAAAGAGGTTAGACTTGCTGTTCTTGAGCTAATGAATGGAAAAGGTGAAACAATATTTAATGGGATAAAACTTGTGCTGGATGAATATGAGCTGTGGCTAGCCATAAAAATGGTTGTATCTGATACAACATATGTAAATATCGGAACAAGAATTGGTGTAGTAACACTGTCACAGAAACATTTCAAAACCATTGGACTAGAAAAACCTTCTTTTTTAGGATGCCACAGCCATATTTTACATGTCATGAATGATCTTTTTGAAAGATCAACAACAAAATCTTCATTACCCATATGTGACAAGATTACGGCAAGAGTACAAGAACCTGAAGCTATTACTTTAGAATACTGGAGATCCTTTGACAAAAGTGAATTGGATACGCTGGCGAGATGACATGGACTTCCTGTATCACTTAATAGCTTGTTATAAAAAGTTCAAAAGCACAGGTACCTTTCCAAAAGTGAATTTCAAATCACTTCCTGCTATAAGCAATTCAAGATGGAACTTGAGAGTAATTTTTGTTCTACTTGCTTACATTCTAATACCAGACTATCAAGAATCGAAATCTGCTCAAGCAGCATGCGACTTCATCGCATGCTGCTTGAGCATGTGGTTTATGGGGTGATATATGTTTTGGTGATCACTACTTCAATCTAATAGATTTTGTTAATCTATTAGAAGCATGCAATGAGCATCCAAAAGCATTAAAATTGTTGAAGACATTTTGGTCCACAGAGCCAACACCAATTCCAACACAAGGGTCAAATATATGTGCAGAACGTGCAGTAGAAGTGATGCAAGATTTAGTGCCTTTATGTCATAGCATAGAAAAACTTAACATTAAATACTTATTGTCAAATACACTGTAAAATAATTTTAATTATTCATGTTTATTGGTTTTCTATAAAGTACTGGAACATGTGTTGCAAAATTACATTTCTTATATTCAATAAATCTTGTTTTTAAATGGGGGGTGAACTTTTTTGAGATATAGTATAAATGTTTGATATTTTCTTGGTTTTTGCATAAAAACTCCACTAAATTGAGTATGGGGATACAGGGTTGAAAAATTGTCATACCCCTAATATATATATATATATATATATATATATATATATATATATATATATATATATATATATATGAAGGTTAATAAATGTTATGTTGTTTTCAATAAAGACATTTATTAATCATGATTACTATTTGTTACTGAAAATAAAACTAAAAAAAAGCCTAAAGTTTTACAAAGTTTAGTGAAGTATAGTTTATAGTATATACTATACTTCACTAAACTTTGTAAAATTTTAGGCTTTTTTGTTGGTTTCTTTTCAGTAATAAATAGTAATCATGATTAATAAATCTTCTCATTTCACTTTGAACGTCGAATTTAAATCGCCTACCACTCCGACTTTATAAATAGAAACGGGTAAATAGCATTTACCCGTTTATATTTATAAAGTCGGAGTGGTAGGCGATTTAAATACGACGTTTAAAGTGAAACGAGAAGATTTATCACCTATTTACGAAGAAGATAGAGACATTTACTATAAAAATTTTAGTGAATATGTTGATACTTTTTTAAAGCCTTTGAAGAAAAGATTACAAGAAAAAAAGAAAAAATAAACAATTTAACATTTGACGATGTGTTGGATGTAAATAAATATGATTGTAGTACATATTATTTTAGTGAAGTTAAAAATAAAAATGAAGCTAGTGTGCATTATAATGTCTTGAACAATTTTAGTTTCCCGTAACCCCTAAACATAATAGATATAAACAAACCTACATTTAAAATTAATACCATCATACATTTAACGAGCATGGATGTTCCTACCAATTTAACTAGAGTAGATGAAAACTTATCGTTCTCAGAAAACAGTTTAAGAATGGAATCCAAACCAGCTATAAAAAAATGTTAACAGATATTCAAAACGATATGATTACTAATCCTACAAGAAAAATCAATCAATTTTATCTCGACACTAAAAATGTTGTCTTGTATGCAAATCATATGCCTTTACCAAGCGACACATTTCCTTGCTACGACATATTAGATATGGAAAACATGAACGATACACATTTAAATCATATATGGATCTTTTATGCGACAGGTGGAGATAAACTCTTTGGCACTCTTACACCTGGCCCCTATCAAGACGATTTTTTCATCAGAAACTTGCAACTTTATAATTCAAGACTAACTAGAGTTTTTACTTTTTCAGACTTATTTTTAACTTATTATAATAAAGATAACAAAATTTCAACGACAAAATATTTTAATCCGAAATATTTATTCGATCCTGTAAGTTCACTTCAATACAAAACTGCAGTAATAGATTTACCCATGATAAAGTTTGTTATAGATAATAAAAACAATGTTCAACAAAATTTATTTAACGTTAATACATCAGTCTTTAATAGTAGAACCAACTTTAATTTATTATGGTATTATAAAAAAAGAAACGAATATACAACCAACCCTTCTTTTTTACAACCTATTACATCTAGTTGACTACAAATTCAAACAAAAGAGGATTATCTTATTTTGTTTTTTTTTTCAAATAGAACAACTGCAAGCGCAAACGTTGTAGAAGATTTTACCTATTTACTTCAAAACGGCTATATTACTGCTAGATCCGTATACGACAACATTTTTAATTTATCACTAAATACTCAGACTAGCAAAAAATTTTAATTTATGCTAAACATCCAATTTCAACCGCGACACAAATAGCTGCTATTTCACCTAAAAAACAAGTAATACTAAACGGTATAGAAGAAACCTTTGTTCGACATTTATTCATACTATGCTCACACCCAATTATAAAAATCCTGGATTACCCTTCACACGTTTATCAACAGCATTAACCGCAGATGATAATATCCTTAGTGTTGATTTAGATGTTTATCTAAACAACCTTTTACCTATTGCAGAAAGTAATAAAGCAAAAATGAAACACATTGTACCATGGCAAATTGCTTTTTTATTATTAAAAATAATAACCAACACCAACACATTACCATTTGAAGGTAACGTATACAACGTAGAAACTAATCTTAACGATTTAAAAATACCCTATATTAACAATATTCGTATTCAATCATTATGGAAAATTTGGAATGTCGACACTAAAAACCCCCTCTTTCCTGGAGTTTACACTAATGAAAAAATAACACTACTACAATTTACAGATATCAGTAAAGCTGCTTTTTCAAGTGGTCCTGGAAATATAAACTCAAAATTTCTATCTGTTACATCTGTCCAGTTGGGCGCAGAACCTACAGAATTATTGACTAGTTTTTATCAAATTTATTTCCCTCAAACAACTAAAAGAAAATACTATCGTTTTACTTTAAAAAATATACCTTTGGCATCATTACCTTTACCTTTTTTGATGTTGATCGAGAACGAGAATTAAAAATGATGGATATTTTTACCGAGAGTTTAAACATGACAAACAATTTACTCAATTTAAATTTAAATAATATGACTTTTGCCGATCATACTTATTTAGGACCCGACTTTACCATATTTAATAAATATCTTACAAATAAAGCAAAAGGTGTACCTTCGTGTATTCCTGATCCTTTAGACGGAGTATCGAATTATAATACTTTTTTTTCTTTACCGTCTTTCCAAAGAAAATTATCTTCTTCAATAAAAATTAGCACATGACTTATGAAAGGTAATCCTATTATGCAATGAATAATAATTAATAATAATTGAAAAATCTATTTTAATGAATAATAATTAATTCCTATTTAGATTATGATATTAATTGTACAAACAATCTGCCTATTGGTACTCCTGAATTTCAAGGTACTCCATTTCAAGTTTTACCTTTAAACTTACCTGATAACGTTTATAAATTGATGACGAGCGATAACTCTTTAATTGCTAAATATAACGCAGAAACGTTTATAGAAGCTTTATTATTTTGCGAACAAATCAAACCCATTTTTTCAAATGCTATCAAAGTACCACTTCTGACTACGGCTACTTTTGAAAGAGCTACTACAGCGAGTTATAAAACATGGTTAAATAGTGTCAAAGCCGTTTTACAAGGAAATAATCCAACAGAATTAATATTTTATTGCACTTCGCTCAACGGTCAGTTTATTTATCAAAAAAAGAGCGACGGCACTATTATACAAACTTGGACAGACAGTTTACCATTAAAAATATCATTTTAAAAATGTATCAACCTATTGGAAACAATCCTATAACTTATACTTTACTATTACAAAGAGATCAATACAGTTTATCTCAACAAATCAATCCTTTTATTATGCAAGTCGATCAAAATATGACCAACACCATGTCGCTAGATTTTTAAAGTTCACAAAAAAAAGATTAGATTTCTTAGGATGCACTCTCGTTCAAATTAGTAATTTTAATAACACTGTTTCCAATTTTCCTACTGCTACAGACAGTTACATTTTTATCAAATGAGAGTTTATGTTCGTGGCATCGTTGGCTATTTTAATTTGTTAGATTACACCAATTCTACTCAACTCACTACCAATATTGATTTTACAAAAAATCGAAACACTTCCATTCAAGGACAACTATCTACCTTTGATATCAACGATGTAGAAGATTGGTAGCAAACAAGATGGTCGTTTCTCAATTCCAAATCTGAACCGCTCACCTTTAGCAATCTCTCTAGTACCGTTTATTTTAATCCTACATTGAAAACTCAAATGGTTCCGTTTTACAATTAAATAGTTTGATTAGTATAAAATAATGTCTTTTATTTTTGTTTATTGTTAATAAAAAATATAAAAAGAAAAAAAAAAATGTTGTTTTTTTCTCTCTCCCTATTTAAAAAAACTGATTTTTATTATATCTTCCTTTTTTTAAAAAAGGGAGATATAATAAAAATTTAGTCAATTTAGAACAAAAAATGTTGGAAGATTCAAAAATAAATCCTAAAGATGAATTTAATTAAATTAAAAATCATATGCAACAATTACAAAATCAACTTACTCAATATTCTACTAAATCTGAATTATTAAACATGGAATCAGAATTGGACAAATTAAAAAGGATAAAAAATAAAAAAGAAGAAAAACAAGGTGAAAAACCTCCCAAAAAACGAAAAAAAATGTACAATTCAAACCCAAACCTCAAAAACGTAAATATTCAGAGACTGAAAGCGAAAGCTCTGAAGAAGAAGAAATCATCGAAAAAAAACCTAAAAATAAATCAATACCTTCACACGTATATTCACAATGTTTTCAAGAAGTAAACGCAGTGGATAAAATTAACGGTTTTTGTAAAAACTGTGTTATTCAACAAAAAGCCATTTTTATCAAGTACTCTCATGCAGAATAATAACGAAAAAAAGAAAAAAAATTGAATAAAAAAAGTTTAATTGAATTTGGTTACACTCGAGCTTTAAAAGACGTTAAAAAAACAAAAAGTTACCATTTAAAAAAAACACTTTAGAATCAGAAGATGAATAAATAGAAAAAAAGTTATTTTCTTTTTTAAAAAAAAAACGGGTTCATTAGCTAACTATATGAGAGATGGAGAAATATCCTGGTTTTCAAACAGCTCAACCTCAAGATGAAGTCATTGCTGTTAATAATCAGAAGTTTTCTTATGATCTTACTTCTGACATGTCTAATTTAATTACTTTTACCACTATACTTAACGAATGGACATATCCACAAGATTGGTATTTGGATTTATTTCTTTTTAAAAATTTGAACACACAAACAAGATTTGTCGCTGGAACAGACAACGCTTTATTAGGAAGAGTGTGTCTAACTTCAAATTTTATCAATGTCTTAATTAAAACTGTCAAATTTTATCCCAATTATCAAATAAACAATACTATTTGTGCTAACAACGCTAAAGTTAATCGAGCTTATGATCGTTTTAGAGCTCTACTGATTAAAAAAAGTTATATGAAAAGTTTGAGAGAATTTATGAATAATCCTAATTTAGGATAAGTAGAAGAAGCCGATTTGACTACAAACGCTGTCACTTTTGCCGAAACCAAAACGCTTGTGCAAGCTGCCGATCCTAATGAAGTCGTTAGAGCTCTCAATTCAGCGTTTACTCCCTTTTTTCAAACAGCGTTAGTAAACAGATATAATGCTTTCTTGACAGGAGAAAAAGGTTGTAAATTTAGAATACCTTTCCATTTATTGTGTGAAGTTTTTCAAATGAAAGAGTATTTTGGAAAAAATAAACAAATTAAATTGGAATTTTATATTGATAATGATATGAATCAACTCCTAGAATGGGTAAGACTAATCGCTGATGCTGACATAACAGCGCTTGCCAATGTGGGTGTTGCTATTAAAAACCCCATGATTTATAACAATAGTTATAGAATCAAACTTAGTTTACCGTTAGAAAGATCTTTATATCTCAACAGTAAAAAAGACGAAGCTTATACTTTACTACGTATAGCTCATTACGAACAAGTTGTAACCAATGTAGAAAATGTTACAGAAGTCACTGTCAATCTAGGAAGTATAAAAACAGCAGATCTTGTGCCGCACAGCATTATATTTTGCGTTACATTAAAAAAAGAAAGCGATCATTTAAACAAAAATTGTTTAGCGCCAGTCGAAATGGCTTGTAATATAATTTAAAAAGTTACTTTTTATAATTTTAGAAGAACATTTGTTAATTCACCGGGTGACACCAGCGAATACGATTTGACTAAACAAGACGATCAATGGCAACTTTAGAGAAATTATGTTTCTTGGTGTAAAGGAAATAGAGCCTCTACTTTTAATATTAATAATTTTGCAGATTATTATAATAGTGACGATGACAGTTTTTTGAGACACCCTAATAAGTATTTTAGCTCTACTAACGCTACAGAACTTTTAGTCATCGACACCACTAGTGATTGCAATTTCGTCAACAATAAACCTCCCGCTGTAATCGCAGGAAATAATTCATTTCAAATCAACGTTCAATTTACACCAATTTAGAGGTGTGCTTACTATGTATCTTCAATATCCAGCTTCACTCGTAGAAACTGGGGTATCAGACCAATCACAAATAATCTATATTCCAACCAAATTTAAATTATCTTAAATTTAACATAAAACATTTTTACTTTTTATTAAACGAACCCTATTTGTATTGTATTTTTATAAGCAAACGACCATTTATTTCTAAAAAAATTCTAAAAATCTTGTTATTTTTTTTATTCTTGTGTTATTGGCTCGCAGGCGTACAAGAAGAAGCGGACACCGCCGTCATCATAGAGGTAGCGCGCAACATCGTCATCATAGAGGTAAAGAAAAATTTTTTACAAAAGTTAAAAATTTCGCCAAACGACTACTGAAATCAAACGTAGGAGGTTACGCCTTAGATTATCTACAAAAACAACGCGATGCGTAAAAAATATCGTTGTGCCGCTTGTAAAAAAAAAAAGAGTTTTTGTAAAAAAAGAGGAAGAGTTTATTTACCCCCAATACAAGGCGCAGGTAGAAAACGTTTAAGAAGATGAAAAATAATTCGAGGTGAAGAATTACGGTCAATCAACCCTAAAGCCTATTTTATAAAAGCGCTTTTTATTTTTCCTGCATATAGAGGTTTGTCTAAATTTCTTCCACCTGGTTAATTTGTATACTAATAAAATGTCACAAGAAACAAATGCAAAAAACTAAATTTGAACATGTTAAAAAACACGTCTTGACAATATAAATTACTTTAACTAACCTCAATCACGTCATAATGCATAGAAAAAGAGGAAGAGTTTATTTACCTCCCTTAAAAGGAGCTGGTAGAAAACGTTTAAGAAGACATTTTAGAAAACGTATGCGTGGTAAATTTCTACCCTTATTAGGCAGCGGTTTTAGCACCGACTTTATTATCATCTCTTATACCACGATAAAAAAATATATAAAAAAAGACATAAAAAAAACACTATAAAAGACAACATAAAAGACATTATAAAAGAACTAGACGAATGCGTGGAAAATTTTTAGGTCCTCTTTTAGGAATGGTTTCTAAAGCTGTTTTACCTTCCTTTGCTGGCGCTCTTCTACCTACCATTGGTAAAGCTGTTTTGGGCGGAGCTATTTCAGGTGGAATTTCTTACGGAATAAATAGAATTGGAAAATAATTTGTTATAATATATAAAAAACATTCTTTACAATGTTTTTTTTATTATTTTATTACAAATATATAATCCCATCATTGTTCCAAGTAAAATAAAGCAGCCAATAACGCTCCAAATAAATAACCTCCAACAGCAACGATAATAATAAGACTTGAAAGCGCTAATATTGTCAGTTTTTTTTCTGTAAAAATTTCAAAAAAGGACTGACTTGAAACGGTCGAATAAAATTGCCATGTGAGTCGTGCGTACCACCATTATCTGTCGGAGGATCTGGTTTATAAGGTTTAACAACTGCTACATTTGTCTGAGTTTGAAATTGTTGTAACGGTTTGTTTTTTGTTTCCCTTTATTATGAATCTATTTGATTTTTTTATTCCTTATATACCTTTCGTCACGCTTCATTAAATAGATAATCTATTTATCTTAAAATTTTCAATAATAGAAACGATTGCCATTTTAGTGGTATTGGCAAACAATTACACCCACAGATGACTTTTGAAAACTTTGTAAAAGATAATTACCCTGTATTCAGATAAGACAAAAGATTGTAACAATTTTTATTGTAACCCTATTTTTTTTTATTACCGAGGGCGTCAAGGCGAATCGGCGTCAACCACTATAAAAATTTTACACCTTAAACATTTTTATTACTGACCTCACACCCATTCTCAAATAGAACACCATCAGGCGCTAGGGTGCTGGCTGCTGACGGGAAACACTTTTTAAACATTTGTCTATCATAAACCAGCAACTACATATTTGTACTTTTGGATTTCTGTTAAAGCATTAACAATTGGATAGTTACAACTCAAACTTGGATATATTAATTCATTCAAATATTTAAACTCATCTAATCCATCAATTATAAACAGTGCTGGATGATTACTAATATTAAAATCATTTATAATATCTTTGAAGAAAACATTTAGTAATTCATTAATACTTAAAATATTTTGATATTGAATTAGTCTCCTGCAATCCAAAAGACAAGTTTAACATTTTTCCAAATTAGATCATTTGGCCAATCAAGCAAACATTTTCTAAGCAACCATGTTTTCCGAATGCCAGCTATTCCAGATATTAATGTTACAGATTTTTCTTTCATAAAAATTTTACTATATGGAATTGGTGTATAACGTATAATTGTTTTTCAAGAAATTTCTTTTGCTCAACACTATAAGCAGTATTTATTTGAGTAGTAACTGCATCAATGACACATCAACAAATTAATGCTTTAAATCAACGATTGCAGGTGCTTTTAATGGTGGTTGAATTTCATCTATTTTTCCAAAATTTGTAGATAATGACTTTTAAGTGCTGTGCATATCTCAGATATATCTAAATACAATAATTCATCATCATCATCATCATCATCATCATCATCATCATCATCATCATCATCATCATCATCATCATCATCATCATCATCATCATCATCATCATCATCATCATCATCATCATCATCATCATCATCATCATCATCATCATCATCAGTATGTGGTTCTGTGTTCGCTATTGTAACACTGTCATCCGCACACAGGATTTTAGAATTTACCCGCATCGCTTGCGATTTAAATTTTCATTTTTTATTTTTATCAGAAAGATATAAATTTTTAAGATATGTTAGTTACGAAAAAAATTTTTGAGACAAAAACCTAACAGGTAAGACCCATAACGAAAAAGGCGTTGCATTACCGAAAAACCTAAACAAGAGGGTTTAGGCATGGAGATCATCAAAAAATGATTCGGATATGTCTTTTTTATTCATTCCCTTTAAACGAAAAAAATCCACTTACCTAAACTTTGAGGTTTTTCATATCATCATGGCGATTTTGAGTTTCTGAGTTCAAGTAAACTTTCTATAATATATTAATGTGCAATCTCCAACTTTGATTTTGAAAAAAAACGTTACTTTAAATTTTTTTAAAAACTTTTTTAAAGTTCTTTTTCTTGATGGATGTAATATATATCATGTCGAATGTCCAAAAAACATTTACTTTGCTTTTGACATTATTTTTTTTGCGGGGAATTAGGGTTTTAAACAGTAGTTGTTGCAATACCGAAACTATCCAGGTTGCATTACCGAACTCACTTATTTTTTGATAATGGACGAATAGAAAAGGTTCGTTATTTCTAATTTATTGTTTAGGTTTAATTCCTTTTTGTTTTCTTTAATCAAACTCCTTTTATAAAATCTAAATTTCAACGTAAAAAAGCAGGAATGCTCCGCGGAATGGGTTTTTTTGGGTAAAAGAAATTGACTAATGGAAAAATAAAAACAGAAGAAATTAAAATATTTTTTTACATTTTACAATTGTTTATACTTTTTTTTCAAAAAAAAAATTTCAAATAAATAAAAATAGTTTATTACACTAGTATCTATCCCAAACCAATACGTTTTTTTGAAAATCCTTCTGTAAGCGTTTTTCCAAAATAAACAAATTTAGCAATTTTAAGTTTATAATAAATGTAAATAAGTTTACAATGATCATTTCGTATTCTTACATACATACATGCATCTTAATACTAGTTTTAAATAAGAAAAATAAAGTTTAAGGCATTTTACTTTCTTACTTTTATTATTTGAGTTTGAATTCAATCAAGAGCGCGTTGAGGGTGAGAATCAAGGTAGTAGGCCCCACCCCCCACCCCACCTCACGCACACCTCTTGGGGAGAAGCTATATATTTTTCAAAGGTGAATAATAAGATATTTGTTTGTAACATCAGTATAATATTGTGCAGAACTTAGTAACTATGTCCTATTGTGTAAAGGTTATTGATTTATCTTAACTATAACAAAGTCTAAATTTCAATTAGCTTTTTAATTATTTTTTATCTCTCAGACCCTCCCTTGCTGCAAGGGCTGAACCAGCGTTTTTTTTGTTGAGAGATAACTTCCATACATGGAACTCCAAACATTTATTTGTTTATACTTACGTCAATTAAAGAGGCTTTGCAAAAAATTGCGATGATTAAATTACTATGTAATAAAATTGCGATGGTCAAATTACTAAATGACATTACTTCTTAAAATGGAAAACTAACATACTCAATTCATGTGAGAAAAAGTTCAACAATAAGAGATTTATTTTTCGAAAAGGAAAATACCAAGAAATGAATATCATGTTTTATAAAGTGAATTGGGATGAAATATTTGATAAAATAAATACAAACCAATGTTATGAATACTTTTTTAAAATTTATGAAAAAGCTTGCAAACAATATATTCCTCACCACTTCAAACCCACTAGTTCTATCCAAAATCCATGCATCAACATAAAAATCAAGAATCTAATTAGAAAAAAACGTAATCTATGGTGCAGAGTGCGTGCTACAAACTTCAAAAATACAAACCTAAATAATGAATACAAACTAGTTAATAAAATGATTAAAAAGCAAATTAAAAAATCTACTCTTGATCATGAAATAAACTTAGCAAAAGATGTAAAATATAACCCAAAACTCTTCTATACATATGCACAAAAAAATCAAACACATACAAAACTACTAGTACTTAAAACTAGTGACAATAAAATAATAACTGATAAAAAAGTCATTGCTAATCTACTAAGTTGTAGTTTCCAATCAGTATTTGTCAAAGAAAATCAAGATCTACCACATTTCATCAATAAAACAATGCAATTATTTGAATGTGACTGGGACCAAGAACTAAAAGAAGATATTGTACATAATTATTTATTAGAACTTAATGAAAATAAGTCACTTGGTTGTGATAGCATCAGTGTCTATGTGCTAAAGCATTGTGCAGAAGGATTATCCGAACCTTTGTCATTAATACTCAAGAAATCGATTCATTCAGGAGAGGTGCCAGAATTATGGAAACCTGCAAACATTACATCACTTTTTAAAAAAGGAGACAAGGAAGATCCGCTCAATTACAGACCTATCTCTTTAATATCGATACAATGTAAGATAATAGAGAAAATAATTAGAAAAAAGCTGATAATTTATATAACAGAAAACAATCTATTAAAGCCTCAACAACATGAATTTGTACAAAATGAAGGATGCCTAACAAACCTTTTAGAAACTTTCGATATTATTACAACTGAAATTGAAGATGATTATCCAGTTGATATATTATTCCTAGATTTTGCAAAGGCGTTCGATAAGGTGCCCCACCATCGACTTATATATAAAATTTCTAACTACGGAATAAAAGGCAGTATTTTAAACTGGATTGATTTTTTAAAAAAAAACAGAAAACAAAGAGTGGTAATGAGTGAAGCTGTACGAGATTGGTGAGAGATTTATAGCGGTGTGCCACAGGGTTCTGTATTGGGTCATCTTCTCTTTCTGTTACATATCAATGATCTTCCCCAATGTATCTCTTCAATTACAAAACTATACGCTGATGATACTAAAATCATATCTGTTATAAAAGAACATAATGATCTAATTAATATGCAAAATGACATTGATTTGTTAACTGAATGGTCAAATGTATGGTTATTGGATTTTAACATAAGCAAATGCAGTGTTATGCACATTGGAAGAAAAAATATTAACTATAATTACACTATGAAACACGACAATCAAAGTTTTATTTTAAAAATGTCAACAAAATAATTAGACTTAGGTGTAATAGTTTCATCCAATATGAAATGGAATCATCAGGTTCAAGCAGCTACAAGTAAAGCACAAAGAATCTTATGTTTAATAAGAAAAAGCTTTACTTATCTTAACACTGAATTGGTAAGGCAATTATGCACATCGCTGGTTAGACCACACCTGGAATTCGCAGTTCCAGTGTGGAGTCCAGGTAATAAAAACGATATCAATGACCTAGAAAGACGAGCAACAAAGGTAGCACCTGAACTAAAACATCTAAGTTATACTGAAAAATTGGCAAAGTTGTGTCTCGCAACTCTGGAAACAAGACGTACAAGAGATGATCTTATTGAGTTTCAAAATAACAACTGGTATTGATAAGATATTGTGGTATAAAGAGCTTTATAAAGCTTCTTCCCAAAGTCTAAAAGGTCATTCAATGAAATTTGAAAGAGAATTTGCAAAAACAACCATTAAACACAATTTTTTTACGAACAGAGTGATACCTCATTGGAATGCTTTACCTGAAAAAGTGGTTTCTGCAATGACAGTAAATTCTTTTAAAGGTAGACTAGATAAACATTTGTTAACGGCTGTTAAAGTATAAATTTTAAATTTTATGCTCCGCGACAATAGTCGTTACAGCACCTTTTATTACTATTAGAGCCCGATAAAAAAAATGCCTCCAAAAAACACCCCTCCCTTGACCTTAAATGTGAAGGTAACAAGTTACCAAAATTTTTTTTTTTCTATTGTTAAATAAAAACATATTCATCAATCAATTTTAAATTATATGCAATAATCTCTTAGCGTTTAAAAATGTCCATAAAAAGTTTGAATCCCCCTCAATTTGAGAGGGTTACAATATTTATCTCGTTATAATTTTTGAACGCTAAAAGATTATTTCATGAAATTTCAAACTAATAGTTAAATTTGAAATTAGTTTAGAACAGTATAAAAAATTTTTTGCAAAATAATTTCCCTCACATATGGGGTAGGGGGGCTAAATTTATTTGGGTTTAATCTTTATTTTTATTTTAGTATTTGCAAAGCATCGTTATTTAATGTAAGTATAACCATAAAAATGTTTGGAGTTTACTCCATGTGTAAAAGTTATTTCAAACATAAAAAAAAAGGCAAGATCAGCCTCTGCCTTCGTTAGTGAATGATAAATCCCGCCCCGAATTAAAATCAAGAAACTGAAAAATATCATCTTTTTAAAAAATAATCATTTTCAGGATTTGCATTTTATTTTTATTTGAAAATTCAGAAACACAATTTCTATAATGACTAATAGAATAACATAATACTAATTTTAGTATTATCTAAATCATTAATAATAATAAAGTTTGATTTGCAACTTAGGCAAGTAAGGTATCCATTGTAAAATAATTATTCGACGCTGGCTATCAGCCCTCTTTAAAAGGTTTTGCAGGAATGGAGATAACGCTTTAGAATCAAAGGTGCTTACGGATCAAGGGTGCAAGTGCTTCTCTATATCTCTTTAATATTTGTTGAATATAAGGAAATCGGCAAAATGCAAAGTACACACTAGTGAAATGCGAACTTTTGTGCAAACCAAAATATCATATTTTAAGGACCATGATTATATTATTAATTTAAATTAAATTAATATGAATATATTAGTAATGTATGTTATTAAGTGTAAATGCATTTACTGACTATTAGAGAGAGCATGCAGGTAAATGTAAACACATCGACTGAGGGTTTTGGTTGGAGCAGCGTAGTCATGTTTATTGTTTAAAAACGGCTATAAAAGCTGTTGCAACATGAAATACCTTTAGAATAATGGTCCGCAATTCAATTTTAAATTTAATAGTCCGCATTTTACCTTGTATTTATATTGAAGCACTTTTTGTAGTTTATGCATCAACTAAAAAAAATTATATTTTACATTCATTTTCACCAACTTAAGGAAAATATGTTGTACCTAATATGAGGAGCCCAAATTTAATTTCTCTAAATGTTTCAGTATTTATTTGTTTGATTATTTTATTATTTTCTAAATGTTTCAGTATTTTTTATTTTTTTTCCAATAGTATTCCAATTGTAAGCTATATTTCTATGATGTAACGATGTCGAAATATTTTATCAGAAATTTAAATATCAAGTTTTATTTCAATTATAAAAACGAAATTGAATAATTTATAGGTTTTATTAATAATAATGTATTTCTAAAATTTAAATAAATTAAATACAACATTCTCTGCAAACATCAAGAACGTTAACGTAACCATTTTTGCCACTAATCCTATCGGCTAAGTCAGTTTAGCTTTTTCAATCTTCTACATTTGTTTCGATATTGAAAATATAAATAAAATATAAAAAATTAATGTATATATATTTATATATATAAACACCCAACTCACACTTGCTGAACATCCAAGTGGTACATCAATGATTTTAGTCGGATCTGTTTTTAAATCTTTAGTACTTATAGATGAATTTGATTTGCCAATATCTTTAAAGGATTTTCGAAAAAAAAAAAAATAAATAAAAATATATATATATATAATAAAAATTTATTTTTCAAATTTAAAGAACACTCATTTTATAATTTATTATTTAATATCTAAAACTATTTTATTGAATTGCTTTAATAAATTTGACTTTAAAATTCTCACATTTAATAATTGATTTTCTGAATAAAATGATACTGAAAAATCTACATCTAAAAGATAAAAAAAAGATAAAAACGTTATTCTTATTACATTAAAGCTAAATATTTCAATTCTTTTACATTTTTTTAAATTTTGAAAGTATTGCTGTACAGCCCTCTGAATTAGGGTCGGCATTTGGCAATGCAAACCTAATTGCCGAACTTAGCGTTTGAGGTTGCCAAATATTTCCGAACATTTTTGGTTTCTACTTTTTATGATGGAACTTGTCAATAAATGTTTTTGCTGACCTGATGATGACCTAAAACATATCAAGGTCTGCAATTTTTTGCCAACTTTAGTTTTATATATTTTCAAGGGTTGGGTGTTTTATAATAATAAAAAACAACTTATTTCTATACCTTGTTGCTATAAACATTAAATAAAATATAAATATTGATTGAATACCAGTCTTACAGTCTTACCAGTTCCACAAGTTGATTCTGATGAGCAACAGAAACGCTTTTTATCTCTTAAAAAAAATTAATAATTGTGTAGTAATAACTAATAATGGTAAACTAGTTGAAAGAAAAATAAAATAAAAATATAAAAGTTTGTATTGCCGTTCAGAAATGTAAGTACAGAGAGCTACTTCAGCCTAAATCGAGAATACGCAAAAATATTATTAAAAATAGTTATGATATTATTAGTTATTTAAAAAAATCCCTTATTTATATAATTATACAAATTAGTAATATTTAATTATATAAATAAGTAATATTTAATTATTTAAGTAATTATTTACTAGAATAAAAAATTGAAAAACAAAAGCTTTTAGATTACCTTTATTCTTGACAAATTACTAGCTCTAGCAAATATAAATACAATAGATTCAGGCACTAGAATTTTAAATACATAGTCACTATCCTAAAAAGATCATTACTTAAAAAACAAAAATAATAGTGGAAAGTTGAATATTATCCAAATAGATGATTTTAAGATGAAATAATTAGAAATAAACATATGATTAATATTATAGATTATGATTACCTTCAAACTATTAAAAGCTAAAACAAAAGCTTTAAAAAGATCATGCAATTGATCTTCTGTCATTAGGCTAAGGAGATCTCTGTTACAAAGATTTTCTGAATAAATAAACGGAAATGCAAAAACATGTTAAATAATCAAGAAAAAAAAAAAAAATAATAAAGCAAATGGAATAATAGAGTGTAAATTCCTATATTTTTATGTAATACAAACTTTTATCTTCTCCACCAACAATAAACCAGTTATGCCTGTAACTGTATAACTGAACATCAAATACAAAAATACTATTTAAGGATTTAGCATTTAGTAAGATTAAATACTTGAAGTCAAAACTATTTGACTTTAAGTATTGAAAATTGAATACTCAAAAATAAAATATTCCAAAAGATTTTATTTCTATTAAAATATTACACGTCATTTTGCTTCCAAACTGATGTTTGAACAACTCCCAATAAATAAACAAATGCTAAAATATATTTTTAAGAACACAGTATTTAATAAACTCTAGGGACCTTCAAATTTGTTCAAAACAAACTCCCTTCATAATGAAATAGTAACTGGCAAAGGTGGGATTTGAATCTGCAATCCTGCTGCGACAGGCTATCCGATCACAATAATAGCAGCACACTATACAACTGAGCTATCCCGACTCAATAGTATATTATATAAAAATGTATCTGTGAATTACAAATTTAAGCAAGATACTTACTTGACCAGAATAAATAGATTATAGCAACTGAGAAGTGCTATTTCAATCATACATTTCTTTGTAAACAGATTCAATCCTATAAACATTTAATTATATCCTTATTTTATTACAAACAGTTATAAAAAAAATATTACCACAAAATAAGGTAGACTGTATTGGGGATCTTTCTCTCACATCTAGACTTGAAATTTAAAAAGAATTTCATGCAAGTTATTAGATTGTATTGCAACCTTACACCTGTAAATCTATCTAACATAAAAATTCTGATCCAAAAATAAAAAATCTATTATTAAGTCATCATTTAGTAAAATCTTTACTTTTTGGCTTTATTTTGACTGCCAATTTTATGAGTTCAAGCTTAATGCCTTATTAAGACTATATTTATTGAACAACACTTTTATTTCTCATATATTTACACGTCAAAAATTGTATACAAATATTTGTATCAAAATTTATAAAATATATATAATTTTTAACATATATATATATAATTTATAACATATAATATACACAAATACGTGTATCAAAAATTATATACAAATATGAATAAATCGTATACCTGCTGTAACAAATGTATCCAAGTCTTTGATATCACTTGAACTACCTTGAAAGAATTATTAGACAAGTTTGAACTTTTGTTTTGTTTTAAACAGAAAACAGAAAAAGTGAAAAACAACAACTTTATATTTAGAGTATAAGTAGAGTGCTCAATGTTCTTAAAAGAACAGAGCAATTATAAATTAGTAGAAAATCACTTAACAAAAATTTATCTCATTGATAAATTTTTGTTAAGTGATTATCAAATTAACCACTGTGTTTCATCAATAAAGACTCATCAGAAATGATGATTTTATGATGAATCTTTATTGATGAAACACAGTGTTAAATAAGATAAATTTTTGTTAAGTGATTTTCTACTAATTTATAATTGCTCTGTTCTTTTAAGAACATTGAGCACTCTACTTGTAGAATACATTTTAAAATTTTTTTAATATATATATATATATATATATATATATATATATATATATATATATATATATATATATATATATATATATATATGTATGATATATATATATATATATATATATATAATATGTATATAAGATTTTATTTAGTATTTAATGGCGATTGAACAAATTTATTGCTGGATTACGATCAAATAAATTCTTAAAAAACTAAAAACTTATAAGGCTTTAACGTGCGTTCCCAGAGTTGCAATAACAAACAACAAGTTGCAATAACGAACAAAATTGTTACAAAAACGAACATAGGCCGCGTTAGGTTGCATTAGCGAACAAAAAAGTTCGGTAATGCAAATTTTTTGTTGCTAAACCAAATATCCATATGATGATGATGATGATGATCATCATCATCATCATCATCATCATCATCATTTTTATTAATTACCTTTCTTAACATAACAGTTGCAAGAGATTTCAGAAGAATTTAAAAAATCTAAAAGATAGTTTATAAAGTTATTATTTCTATTACATTTTCTATAGTTGTTAGAAATCAAACGATTCTCCATTGTTTGATTTTTAAATAAAAACATTGTTTTAATTTAGAAAAACATAAAAACTAAAAATATTGTCTCTTAATTTTGTTATTTTAACTGCCTTCTTGTTCACAAAAGCTAAAGCACCACTTTACCATTGAATTGCATATAAAGTGCATGTGTGTTCTTAAATTGTCTCATTTAAGTTCTCAAATAAGTTACTTAATAATATAAAAGATTGAAAATAATGTTTTAAAATTCACTAAAATTTTTTTAACTTGTAATGATTCACAGCACTGATCTGCAAAGATACCTAAGCTAATTTATTGCGTTACACGAAGGAAAAAGTAAGACAACAAAAACAAAGGCTAAAAAAATTAATTAAATATAAAGATTGAAAAGTATCTAATAATTAATGTAGTATCTAGAACAGTTTTTTTTTAATGCATAATGGGTCATAAATGAATTTTTGAACTGGAATTTGAATTTGGTTAAATCTGCAAAGAAGTGCAGAAGGAGGTTGATAATAGTCTTATTTTGAGGGCGTTTTGGAAAATAGGTTAGAAAAACAAAAATAGGAAATTGCCGACTATTTTATAGCTCTTAGTGTCTAAAGTCAACTGTTTACAATTGGATTAAGTCTATTGAAACTAATGGACCATTGGAAAGGAAAAATTCTTGAGGTAAATCTGTTATAATTGTGTCAAAAACCAACATTTGTTATATTAAAAAATATTTAATCATCGTTCTGGCTGTTTGCGTTGAAAGCTAAATTGTCATCAAAGTTACTTGTCAATGATTTTAAATTTAAAAAAACTAACATCAAATATCCTAAAAAAGTAAAAGCCTACTTCTAACTGAAAATCAAAAGAAGCAAGTGGAACCAAAGTGTCAGCAAATGTTAAAAGAATATAAGAATATCCATTTTGTTTTTGACAATGAATCGTTGTTTACTTTAGCTTATTTGTCGCAGTCATGACAACTCTGGTTTTTATTCAAGAGATAATAATATCACTCCCCAAATGTAAAGTTTGGTTTTAAATGCCAAATACTAAAAAAAGAATATTGGTTTCGCTTTGTATTTCACCAAAAAGTGAATATTTCATCATAAAGTGTATAAAAAGGTGTATTAAAGCAGTTTTTTAATGCTTCAGGAATAATGAAACAAACAGTCTTCTTGGAAACCATAATTAAAAAGTATTTGGTACCTTTTATTAATAAATTTTATAGTACAGGAGAGGTACGCATTTTAGCTTGACATGGCATCTGCTCATTATGCAAAAAGCATGCTAAATTACCTAAATGAGAAAAAGTCAATTTTGTATCAAAATTGATCAATCCTGAAAACATCCCTAAATCAAGGACAATAGAAGAATTTTGGGGAAATTAAAAAAACAAAGTTTAAGAATGGGTGAAAACCTTATTTTGGGTGTTAGGAAAAGATTTGATCATATAAGAAGACATGGTGTCTAATTTTTTTTTCTCTTCAAATACTAACTAACTGTTGCTTCTTGGGTAGTAATGAAATGTAGTATAAATTTTACGTTTTTTTTTTCTTTTTTTTCGTTCAAAAAAACAATTATTTGCTCTTTTCACCCACCATGCACTTTCACCTCAATATGTTATTAAATCAGTTAATAAACAATGTTTTTCTATATAAATTAGATTTAGTTAGATTTATGCATCACTTTTGTTTCAAGTAGTGTTATAAATTGTTTTTGTAAAATTAGTAACAAAAATGAATGCACATTTGTACAATTTGATAATAATGATTTTTATCCCTAAATTACAGCCAAAATGTTAGATAAAAACAAAAGAACTTGGAAAATCTACATTGAAATTACAGACAACACTACTTGTCTAATTAAACAAAACTCTATTTTAAAAGGAGTTGTGGAAGAAAAAAACCACGCACAAACGCTTTGATGTAAAGATGGGAAGTTACAATGGAGCAGAAATTTGCGATTTTGTAGACTTATATATTTTAAATTCCCAAGCTAAAATAGTTAAATTTAATTTGGCTTGTATTGAGATGGTTTAACAAAAAAATTATATAATTAACAAAATCAAAAAAAATTAATACAAAAATTTTCAAAAACATTGACTTTTAAATTGAAATAAACATAAACTTAAAAATTGTAAATTTTCTTGTCACATTTAAACTAGCAAAAAAATTTTACAGACCTTATATAAAACCTAATGATGAATAATAGCATATTATTATAAAAATTCAAATCACCGCCCCCACCCCTCAATGTTTTAAAATAAATTCTTATTTCAATTAAGTATATAGACTAAATCAAAACTCTTCTAATGAAAATATTTCACTCTTCTGAATGTGTGTATAAAAAGGCTCTTAAAAAATATTGAATTTAAAAATTTCGAGCTAAAATTTGAAACAAAAATTGCAAAAAAGCAAAGAAGAACAATAATTTGGTTCAACCCACACACTCTGCATTGTGAAGCGGAAATAGGATTTTACTTTTTTGAAAAAAAATATTCAATTTTATTATTTTAAAATTTTTTTAACTGAAACAAGTTAGTATTAGTTAATAAAAAAATGTTTATTTCTAATATTTTTTAAATTTGTCTTTTTAAGTGAGGGATTTTCAGGAGTAAAAAAACCCGGGTTTTAATTTTATACAATAATTACCAAATTTCCTCAATTTTTTTATTTATTATTTTACATATTATCAAATAAATGATACATTTTTTAAATGAAAAATCAAGCAAAGAAAAGGTTTTTTGTCTGAAAGTGCTAGTGAAGCCAGAACAAAGAAAGCAAAACTGCACAAGTTGGTCATGCAAGTCTAACTTTCTTGGCAGAAAACACTAGGGATACAGTTAATTATTTGTTTGTGACATTTGATATGTACCTCTATCAAGTGTTGTTCTGAATGTTATGCTATTGATAGTAGTTTAAACTATTTTTGTTAGACTATTTTTGTTAATTTTTTTTGTTAATATTGTTAGACTATATTAATAATTTTTTTTTGGTGAAAAAATAGTTTATAATAACAATTCAAAGTATTGTTGTTTTTTGTTTTTAAAAACATTTAAGAACAAATTTAATAAATTTTAATTAGTTCTGCATTGAATTTGTAAAAAAAATTCAATGCAGAACTAATTAAAATTTATTAAATTTATTCTTAAAACACATTTATAGTCACAAGTTATTGAAAACATCTATCATATCTCATATTTTAAAAACATCTATATCTTATCATTATATATATATATATATATATATATATATATATATATATATATATATATATATATATATATATATATATATATATATATATAGTATATATATATATATATATATATATATATATATATATACATATATATATATATACATATATATATATATATACATATATATATACATATATACATATATATATATATATATATATATATATAATATATATATAAATATATATATATATATATATATATATATATATATATATATACACATAAATATATATATATATACATAAATATATATATACATATATATATACATATATATATATATATATATATATATATATATATATATATATATATACATATATATATATATATATATATACATATATATATATATATATATATTTTTTTTAAACATCTTCGCTTCCAACAAGGCTGCAAGCAGCCACTAATTAAAGTTGGAAGTTACTGTAAGAGAAAAGATGAAGATTGTAGAGCAAGATAACGATTGACGGACGATTTAAAAGATTCCAAATTATATGAATCAGGAAAGCAAGATAAAGGAAGCGAATTCCAAAGAACTGATTTTTGAGGAAAAAAACTAGACGAATAAGCGTTTTTGGAGCACTTAGGAACAGTCACAGAAAAAGGATGACACTTGATTAAATGACGAGTAACACGAGAATGAATTTTAGTAGATGGCACAAGAGACGCTAGCTCTTTAGAGCAGTGACCATTATAGTATTTGTAGAAAAGAGAAAGAGAAGCTACATTACGACGATGTGATAATGGTTGGAGGTTGGCTGCAAGAGCAGGTTCAACTATGTTTACAACGCGTTTTTGCACCTTGTCTAAAAGAGAAAGGGCATCATTAGAGGATCCGCCCCAGATATGGCAACAATATTCCATACAAGGCCGGATTTGAGATTTATAGAGATAGAGAATAGAATCCAGAGTAAGAAAGTGGCGAGCTCGATAAAGAGATGCAACCTTAGCAGATGCTAATTTTGCAACCGATTTGATATATGGTTTCCAAGAAAGATTGGAAGTAAGAGTTAATCCTAGAAGATGAAGAGTAGGTGACTCATCGAGTACATCACCGTTCATAAATATAGGAAGATCTAAATTATTGCGATAACGATTGGCTGAAAAAAATTGAGTTTTATCTGAATTAAAGTTCACCAGCCACTGTGAGCCCCATGCTGTAGCAGAAGTGAGATCCTTTTCAAGCTCAAATGCCCCCTCCAGGCAATCAGAGGGTGTTGGTTTCTTATCACGACAAGAATAAATGGTAGTATCATCAGCAAACAATGCCACCTTAGATGTGAGAATATCTGGAAGATCGTTAATGTAAATTAAAAAGAGTATATGGCCAAGGATAGAACCTTGAGGAACCCCTGAAGTTACAGAATAAGAAGAAGAGTGTTGTCCATTGAGGACAACTTACGATTTGAAAGTTACGATGTTACGATTGGAAAGGAAGGATTCAATGATCTTAAAGATGTTGCCGGATACACCATAAGAAGAAAGCTTATGGAGAAGACCAGCATGCCAAATTTTATCAAACGCTTTTGAAATCTCAAGAGCGATGGCCTTAACCTCTCCACCTTCATCTAATGCACAATAAAACCTGTCAGTTATTACTGTTAGCAAATCAGCTGTAGAACGAGAAGATCGAAATCCATATTGATAGTCAGAAAGTAAGTTATTAGATTCAAGATGAGAAATCAAGTGTTTGTTAATTAAAGATTCAAAAACCTTGCTTATGATAGGAAGAAGACTTATGGGACGGTAGTTAGACGAATCAGATCGCTCCCCAGAATTTTTGAAGATAGGGATAACAGATGCCGCTTTCCAGCAGGCTGGAAAACAAGACTCTGATAAGCACTTGTTGAATAGTTTTGAGAGTATAGACGACAGCTCCGGAGAACACTTCTGCAAGACAATAACAGGTATGTTGTCTGGGCCACAAGCTGTAAAAGAGTCTAGGTGAGGTGACAAAGTCTGAACCATACAAGAGAGGTGGAATTATAGATTTGCCCTTATTATTGATATTATTAAAGATTCTCTAGAAGTCACGAGAGCCTAATTATTGAGATGAGATACGAGATTTCATGTCCTGAGAATAGCGGGTTTTGGCGTTAGACAAAACCTTTTTACAGTTGTTTCTAGCAGTAATAAACAGACGTCTGTTTTCTGGAGAATTGTTTTGCTGATAAATATGGAAGTAACGGTTTCGATTGGCAATCGCAGCAGCACAGTGTGAGGAAAACCATGGAGGAGAGTGAGGCTTGACCTGGAATGGTCGAGAGGGAATAAAAGATCCCATGCCAGCCTGAATCCACGAAGTTATGTAAGAAGCACATTTGTCGACAGGAAGTTGAAAGATTTCTACCCAAGGGCCATCACGAAGAAAATCACGGAAAGAATCCCAGTCAGCTTTACTGTAGTTGTAAGAGGTTCGATAATATGGGTATTCAGGTGATGAAGAAGAATGAGATATTAGTTTTAAAGAGATCAAACTGTGATCAGAAGCACCTAAGAGTGAATGTGGAGAAACTGAGCACTGACTAGGATCAGAAACAAGACATAAGTCGAGTAGAGAAGGTAAATGATTAGGGTTGTCAAGAAAGCGAGTTGGAAAGTTGACTATTTGAGTTAGGGATTGAGAAAGGCAAAAGTTGTGGACCAATATATATATATATATATATATATATATATATATATATATATATATATATATATATATATATATATATATATATATATATTGGTATATATAAATATATATATATATATATATATATATATATATATATTGGTATATATAAATATATATATATATATATATATATATATATATATATATATATATATATATATATATATATATATATATGTATATATATATATATATATGTATATATATATATATATGTATATATATATATATATCTATACATATATATATATATATATATATATATATATATATATATATATATATATATATATATATATATATATATATATATATATATAATATATATATATATATATATATATATATATATATATATACAGTGGTGGCACAAAGTCATGACCACAGTTGAAAAACAAGAATCTTATTCATTTTTGACACAATATAAAATAAAATAGCACCACATTGAAATAAAAATGACTGTGCATTGTCAGTAATAAGAGCCACTAATAAAACATAAGAGATTCTGACTAAAAGACTAGTATTTTGTATGACCTCCATGCGCATCAAGCACGGCCTGTATACATCTTGGCATGGACTGTACCAGCTTTTGGATGATGTCAACAGGGATTGCTAGCCATGCAGCTTGCAAATGTTGCGACAAATTATCCATATTGCTGGGTTTGGTTTTCTTGGGTTCAGGTCAGGACTTTGTGGAGGCCATTCAATAGCATTGGTATGAGCACGTTTGAGATATTCCATTACTTGTGTTTTTATTATTTCCAATTATTTATCCTGGTTTACTGTGCCCATACAACGATATAAATGACCTACACCTGATCTTGACATGCAACCCCATACCATAAGAGAGCCTCCTCCATGCTTTACTGTGGGAGCTACACACAGAGGACTAAATCGTTCACTAACTCTTCTCCTCACATAAGCTCTTTTAGCTCCACAGAAAACAGTAAAGGTACTTTCATCACTCCATAATACTTTATTTCATAGGTGACAGTCCAGGTTTGGTGCATCTTCGCGAATGCTCTTCTTTTCGCGATGTTATCAGGTCGCAAAAAAGGCTTCTTCGCAGCAATTCTCCCATTCAAACCAGCTTGCTGCAGGCGTTTTCTAACTGTCCTTACAAATATCTCTGTAAGAAATGCCTTGTTTAATCATAACAATGATCTTCAGTCGTTGCTCAGTTGATAGCTTCTGATACATAGCATAGCTTCTGATACATGGCATACACAATGTTCTGCAAAATTATAATACAAAAATAATAAAATGTTTGTTTAATGAAAGAAAACATGATTTCAATCATTATTTAACAACAACAAATGTTTAGAAACACAATAAAACTTAAAATGTTCCAAAAAATTGTTAATTATAGCTAATTAAGATTAATTAATCCTAATTAGCACTGCTAATTATAATTATAATTAAATCTAATTAATTTGTTCTCAATATTAGCTCCACAATTCGGTACGATATGTAGTCGAGTGATAATACATTAATTTCAAGTAAATATCTACTAAAACAATGCTAGAAAAATCTTAAACTTACCAAACTGATATCAACAATTTCTGATCGAATCAACACAGAACAGTAATTAACAAAAATTACAGTAACTATAATAACAAAAATAATGATATTTAGTTGCTAATAACGCGCCACATTGTGAGGCATCAAATATTAATAAGGTTTCCAAATAAAAATCGCTACAAAAATTCATTATTGCCTAAGTACAATATTAGTGAGATCAAAATATGCGTGTGTGGTCATGACTTTGTGCTACCACTGTATATATATATATATATATATATATATATATATATATATATATATATATATATATATATATATATATATATATATATATATATATATATATATATATAAACCGTAAAAAACACTTATCTAACTTTTATCTTTGAATTTCAGGAAAAGTTACTAAATTTCAAAAAAAATTCAATTTATCTTTAAAAAAAATATTTTACAGGAAGTTATAAAAGTCTATAAAAAATTTTTAATTACTATATTTTTATATAAACGGGAAGTTACAGAAAGTAATTATGAAATAATTCTTTGGAATGGGGATAGTTTAATTTGGTCATTTGTTTTTATAATTTTTTAAGAGGTATTTATTTTCATGCCTACATTTCAAAATTAATTCAGATTTTTTATTTAATAAATTTTCTTGATTTAAATGAGTAATTACTTCAAATTTTTCTTGCAAACATAGCATACATTTTTTGGAAATGTTATTATAGGCAGGGGCAGATTTTAGAATAGACCATTGTAAATTAAAATTTTTATTTTTTTCTTTAAATCCCATATATAATTTGACAGCATAGTCTCTTTTGAATATTTTTTGTGTTTAAACGATTGTTTGTGGTTGGCATAACGTTTTTTCCATTCCCCTCGGTTAAGTCAATATATTGTTTATCAGGGTTGTTTTGTTGGAGGAAACAATGCACTTGTAACCTGATTTTTCGAAAGGCATTTTCCATTTAAAGGGCCTTTCGAAAACATTAACATTGAACTAATTGGATTTATACTATACCGCTTGGAAAACCGGTTTATACACTTTAATTAAAACTTAGAAGTTATAAACTATAACTTACCTGAATTAGCCTCTCGATCATATTGAACTGGCTAGACCAACGGGTAGCCTAGATCTAGTATTGGAACAAGATGTGGAGCTTGGTCTCTGAAAGTCAATCCACTTCGAATTTCTCTCAGTTTTGACAACTTCTTTTGCATGGCTCAGAAATTTTTTTATTGTGGGCAATAAAAAAATTCCTAAATCAAAATGTAAGAATAATTCACGGCTAGCTGTAAATTAACAGCACATCTTTTGAAGATGTATAACATTCATTCTACCGGCAACCCCACTTGCCAAGACTGCTGCCGCATTGTCTGCTTTATTTTGATCATCTTCGTCAAACTCATCAGTTTCAACTGAAAGATCGCTTTCGTCGTCTTCGATTTCCTCAATGGCGCTGATCCCAAAGTCGCGCACCAACTTTATATTCACCTAAATATATTAATTATGATTTCAATAGTTAATTGAAAATTTAGTGAATGTCGTTTATCAAAAAAGTTTATTTTTTAAATGTTTTATTTAAAATATTAATTTTAATATCAATTTAATATACAATGTTCTTCATTTTTAAAAAAATATAGGTGAATTTTAAAATTTTATTTCTAGGTAAATATAGGTGAATTTTAAATATAGGTGAATTTTAAAATTTTATTATTTTAAAATGTTACTCACTGCTTGATTGTGAACACTGAGGCCTAAAATATTAATTTTATTGATTCCAAACTTATCTAAACACTTCTAAATAACTTTTTTAGTATATTCCGACGTTTGTTTTCCCTTCGTATCGATAGTGCCAAGATTGATGACAACAATTTCATCATTGTTTGAGTATTGCACATTTGTGCTAATGGACTTTTGAATAAATTAGCATTTCCGATAATTTGTTTTTGATTTGTTCGCGATGCTTTTTGGCAAGATCACTAATTTGAATTCTCGTGATGTCTCTATTCATTTTAAATCCAAAATGAGATGATTTTTTCACAAAGTTTTTGAATAATTTCAATCAAACGCCTATAGAAATTGTTTTTAGAATAATACATTTTTATTAAAAATAGGCGGAAAAAAACATATAATTTTTTAGATTTTTTTAGAAATTACTTAATTTATATTAACGAAAAAATAATTTGAACCTGGAATGAAAGACCTTCAATCAAAACCAGCTGGTTTAAGGCTTCTAAAAACTCATCTTTTGCTATATGCAAATTAATTTGTTGCGTACGAAAAACACTTTAATATGGATTGCTGTGAAGTGCTGCCTTTGATGGCTATATATTTTGTTCTTATTCTTTGCTTCTAATTGTTTTTCAAAATTTTCTTTTTCTAACGTAATGACGAGCTCCGCGTGTTTTCTAGATAAATGTCGTATAAGGTTGCTAATGGGAGCTTTTGCAGCTCATGTAATTTCTTTACCGCATAACTCATTACTTTTACTTTTTTCGGGTACAAGACATTTGAAGCATACTACTTTACATCCACTGAACATTTTATTTGTACGATGAAAATGTCTGTAGATCGTATCTGATGCATAGTTAGCGGCCATTACTAGTCAAGATTGTTGCTCACGAGTAAACAGCAATTATTATTATAAATAAAAATATTGTTATTGCAAGTTATTGTGAACATGCAAAGTATTTGCTCTCTGTTATATATGCTTCACCAAATTAATTATCTGTATAACAACCCTCGAAAACATCGTTAGGAAAGTTGTTAACATGACTAGTTACGAATTGATGACGTTAGTAGTTTTTCTGTTTTTCCGTATTTTGTTGCTCAAAATAATTATATTGTTGAGGTATTTTTATAAGCCTTTTTTTTGGCTTCTTTTGATTTAGATGGTAGGTTTTTTACAGCTAGTCTAGATCGTTCACTTCACTCAATGCGCAAACTTACAGACATTTGAATTTTTTTTTTTTTTTGTATAATTAATTTGTGAGTTAAATTTGATAGCTTTTCGTATCAAAACCATACCACTTTCATTGCAATTTTTCAGTAAGCGTTATTAAAATAAAAAATTTCATTTGTTTAGGAGAGTAGACCGAAAACCAATGTACATAATTATATTATCTCACAACATTTCGGGTTTAAATTAAAAGAAACAATTTTTTTCTTAATAAAAGTAGTTACAAGTTTTATCTATTTATAATTACAGTTTCACACTACTTAACAGTTTTAAACAGTACTTAAACAAAGCACAAATTCAATCGGCAATTATTTTTAAAGAACTTTGCTTTGGTAAAATATTCCTTTACTGCTCATAAACTAGTTCATCATTTCTAATCGACGTTCTTTCTATGATAAATCTAAAAATTTAATAATAACGGAATCACTTAAGCAAAAAAATAAACTTCTAAACTAATATATCATTTATTTTTAAATTTGGTACATATTGAAAAGATTTGAGCAAGTAAATTCTCAAACATATTACTACCTACAGGACTAGCCAGGGAGCGATTTTTTTTTGAGTAAAACGAGGAGGGTGAGAGATTTTTTATAAGACATTTCGTCCTTCAAAAGCGACGAATGTCTTATAAAAAATATTGAACTGTAAGTTAAATGTTAACATCTTAGAGGAGAGGCAACAACCCCCTTTCCATACAACCCGTGAAATCGCCCCTTGATAAGACAATCGATGACGAGAAAATACTTTAATAAACAGTTTATCATAAGTACTTTCTTGATGGGATAAAAAAAATAAATAAAACAAACATTAAGGGTTTCATTAGTAGTTTTATATTTATGAAATATAAAACTTATAATGAAATATAATAAAAGTTTAAACTTAAAACACTTTATTTTCTGTAAATAATTTTAACAAAAAAAAAATTGTTAAACAAACTGTTTCTTTAACAAAAAACCTATTAGATCACAATTGCGGCTAAATCCATTTATTTTATATTTTCTGAATAAACGTCACATAAACAATATCAAAAGATAATTTAAATATTCTAAACGATAAAAGTTTTGGTTTGTAAAACTACTGAACGGGTAGACAAATGGCCATTTCGGACGTAAAATGCGAGCTGCATAACGCTTCTTAACAAGGCGCGACATTCGAACCAATACTCAATCTGGCCAAATAAATAAAATCGGCAAAACAGATGGTTAGCCTCCCGGTCAAATGTTCTTTTTTAGTGCTTTGTGACAAGATCTTTTTAAGGCATATTATTAACTAAAAAAAAAAAAAAAGATTCCCGGAGTCCTAAAATTTTTATGGACTCCTAAGACTCCGGACTGCGGGCTAAAATAGGAAAAATACAAAAAAGTTCTTTCAAACTAAAGTTAGGGGTAGTCCATAAAGTACGTACGCTCATAGGGGGTTCACTAAAAAGCGTTCAAAAGCATATGGGGGGAGGAGGAAAGGAGAAGGAGGGGTCGAATATAAAAGTACGTACACACTAATTAAAAAAAGTAATTTTTTTGAGTTAATGTTTATATTTCTAACTTATAACCACTAACAAATACTTATCTATAACTAGATGTTTTTAATAAATAACTAGATATTTTTATATATAATAATAAATAATTTTTTTAAAATAATAAAACCATGACCGTCATTATAGGAATGACAGTTGGGGAAGGAGGGAGTCTTACTTGCCCTTAAAGAAGATCTAATTACAAACTTAAAAATTAGTAAGATAAATTTAAATTTAACAATAAAAACATAATAATAATTTTATGGGCTTGGTAAAAATGTTGTTGGTTTTTAATTCCAAAATAAACAGCCAGGAACGTTTATTTGGCACCTTATAGCTATGGCTTGAAGGGTTTTATAAATGTAACACATCACTTGCTTGGTTACGTTTATTAGTTATTTAGGAATAGGGAAGTTTTAATGATAATGCACAATTATTGTATTATCATGCAATATTCAAAAAGATTTGCTTGTGATATTCAAAATGATTGTTTTGACAATCGTTTTGAATATCACAATCTCCAGTCTGGAAATTTTCTTTCAAAATTTCAATGTCACAGTTTTTTACATGCCCTTCACTTATGTTGTTTTATTGCAATTAAGGCAGGAGATTAATTATCGCAAGGAAAACACATTTGTGCTCAATCCTATATAAATACGAAAATTAAAAAATGTAATGTAACAAAATTGCATCATATTATCTAGGGTAAATTTTTTGATAAATATAATAAACTAAAAAGCTTGAGAAAACTGGAGGTTATAAATTTTTGAAAAGTATTTCAGCTAAAAAAATGCAAGCAATCAATTTAGTGTTTGAAAATTTGAAAAAACTCTGAACATTGAGGTGACAGTGAAGTGTATTACTTGGCAATTATTTAAAAGATCATTTAAACAAAATAAAGCAAAAAAGACTTGTTGAAAGATTTGTGTAGTTGATCTTTAAGGGCTTTTGCTGGCAAAAAGTAAACTTTTAAAATCAACAAACTGGCAAGAATGTTTGTTTGGTACCTTTAAAGAAGAAAAGTAAAATTTAGGAATATTTTGTGCAACCTTTGGCTCAGGAATAAAAATTCCTTCAGCAGCATGAGACATTGCAAAAACTGGACCTGGTAAAATAGTTATCAATTACTATATCCGACCATACCTCAGCTAGAGTTCCTGAAGCTTTAGCAAAAAACTTTTTTCTAAATCAACGTCAATTGTTTTTCCAGATGGATGTAGATGTGTCCCAAAATGATCATGTGGCAAAACCAATCCTGCTAACTCTCGACTCATCGGAGCCATATGCCTTTCATCCTTATTATATGTTGAACAATGATAAGCATGAGTTCCTGTTAGATAGACATCCAAATCCGATTTTATAAATTATGCAATTGCAACTTGCTATGGTTTGGTAAAACTTGGATTTTCATCAGGGGCCTCCATCACATGCAACAACAAAAATAGGTTATACCTGACCTTCCAAAGTACAAATGTGGGGCTTAAAATTTTTAATTGAAATAAGACGCTCCAAATCACGGCCTTGAGTAAAAGCAGTGCTACTATCATGCTTCATAGATCTAATAGCAATATATGTTGGTCCAGAATATGACACTGCATCAGTAAATTTGTTTGGATCAATAATACAAGCTGCATAAACAGACGATATAAGCTTATGTCTGGAAGCCACTATAAAATAATGATCTGGCAAACATACTTGATAATCAAGATGATTCAAAATTGGTGATTGTTTTGTTGCAGCTGCTAATCCTAATGGTACTTTGGCTTTGTTGTCTAGACTTAAATAAAAGCATGAATCTGGACCAAACATTGAACAAATTTCATCCACGTATTGCATGCATGCAAATGTAAATCCAGCATCTATATGCCTATCACGAGCTGTATTATCAGTCCTAATCAATTTCACAGGAACTGTCTTAATGTGATGTATTCCCTCAAGTGTGTTTGATCGCTTAGACACCAGTCTTAAATAAGTTGCAGATTGCGATAATCAATAACCCAGTTTTAGTAGGCTTTTATTTAAGTCATCAAGTGTCTTACATGAATGTAACTCCTGCGATCTTTTGTAATCGCTAGCAGCGGCTCCTATTGATGCAATGTTAACGATAGCATTAAGAAGATCTGGTTGATCTTAAAAAATATAGCTAATCTACTATTTTTTCTCTATTAAATTTTAAAAGTTTTGATTTTTAGTAGGCCGCTTCATCAACGATATCAGTAAGTGTTCGTTTCAAACTTGCTCTGTGTTGTCTTTGATGGATTGCCTCGCATTACATTTTTTCAAGACAGGTTTGTTTTATTTTTATTTGCTTTACTACAAAAATCGATTTTATTTTAAGTTCGTCAGTTATCAATCCTGCACGGCGCACATTTACCAATGTTAACAGCTGCTCTTTTAACTGCAAAATTTCAGTTTGAATTTTCTCTAGTTGTGGAGTATGAGGTTTTGTCAATTAGCCAATTGGAACTTTTGTTTGTGATTTTTGACTTTTTTGAATATCAAATTTAGAAGAAGTAGCTAGTGTTTTATCGATTACAAAATCTATTTTGTCTGCTTCATCGGTTGTTAACAAAGCTTCTGGTCCCTCATCTGATATTTCGTTTATGTGAGGAAGCTTCACTGCAATAGATTGATTATTTGATGTTTTAACATTAGACCAAAAAGACATTAACTGACTTTTACTTTCCATTGTTTTTTGTGCGAGTTCTTTTAAAACTGATTCATATGTCAATTCTTTATGCTTAACTTTATACCGCAATTTATTAGCTTCTTTCTGTTGCTCCTGTCTACTTTTTTGTGGCATAGCTTTTTAGTGGCATAGCTACTTGCTGGTGAATAATTTAGTACTTTTCACTATTATTCATTTTACTGATTCCGCCTTCAAACTAAATTTTAACTGACTATTTAAAGCACAACTTAAATTTACAAGGTATAACAAATGTAAACGGGGGTTGTTTGTTTAGTTTTGAAATAATTTATAGTATTTTATTTTTATTATAAAACATTTTTTACAAAGTAAAGTTTAAAAAATTATAAAAAAATAATATATACATAAAAATTTTAAAAATTAATATTTAAAGTTTAACAAAACTTTAAAACTTTTAAACTTGTAACCCATAGCAACACTGTTATTAATTAAAAATTGAAATATGAAGAAATTCCAAAATTCTTTTTATACTTCATAATGTTTTTGAAAAGTATTGAGCAACTATTTTAATCAAATGGAACGTTTTGAAATATAAAGAATATCACTACTTTTTGATGACTTATCATTTTTACTCATGCCCTGCGTACTTTATGGACGATCCCTAATATTTAAATTTCTTAAATAATGTTTTTTTTATAAATTTTAACTTTATAACTCATAAAGAAAAAAAGAGAGAAGGGAAGGGGGTACTTCAAAAGCGTATGTACTTTTCAAAGAGGAGAGGGGGCTAAAAAGTACACATGCCAACAGGGGAAGGGGTTAATTTTTCAAAATTTTTGGCAATTAGTACTTTATAGGAACCCTAAGCCTCTTTTAACAATGTAAATATCTTTATAGAGTAAAGTTACAAAGATTTACTTTACATTTTTTTGCTAAGCAACAAAATCTAATAACAAGGGCTGTTTATATATATATATATATATATATATATATATATATATATATATATATATATATATATATATATATATATATTAGTAGTAGAAAATCACTTAACAAAAATTTTTTCCATTTAACACTGTGTTTCATCAACAAAGATTCATCAGAAATCAGAAATGAATTCTCATAAGAATGTTTCCTTTAATGAAAACACAGTGTTAAATGAAGAGTAAGTGATTTTCTACTACTAATATATATATATATATATATATATATATATATATATATATATATATATATATATATAATTAGTAAAAAACACTTATCTACTTTTATCTTCTACTCGGAGTTTCACCATTGCTGGATCATCAGGAAGAGTATCCAGCAATGATCCAGCAATGATCCAGAATGATCCAGCAATGGTGAAACTCCAAGTCAAGATGAAAGCTAGATAAGTGTTTGCTGATTGATTTATTGCTCTGTTCTTTAAGAACATTGAGCACTCTATTTGTAAAATACACTAACATAATTTACATATATATATATATATATATATATATATATATATATATATATATATATATATATATATATATATATATATATATATATATATATATATATATATATTAGTAGTAGAAAATCACTTAACAAAAATTTTTTCCATTTAACACTGTGTTTCATCAACAAAGATTCATCAGAAATCCATTTCTGATTTCTGAATCTTTGTTGATGAAACACAGTGTAAATGAAAGATTTTGTTAAGTGATTTTCTACTTCTAATATAATTGCTCTGTTCTTTTAAGAACATTGAGCTCTCTATTCGTAGAATACTTTTTAAAAATAAATATATATATATATATATATATATATATATATATATATATATATATATATATATATATATATATATATATATATATACATATATGAATATATATATATATATATATATATATATATATATATATATATATATATATATATATATATATATATATATATATATATATATATATATATATATATATATATATATATATATATATATATATATATATATATATACACATATATATATATGTGTATATATATATATATATATATATACACATATATATACATATATATATATATATATATATATATATATATATATATATATATAAATATATATATATATATATATATATATATATTTTTACATAAAAAATAAAAGAGTTTTATCTTAAATTGCAACAAAACTTTTTAGTTAATTTGTTTAACTTTAATGAAAAATTGCTGTTTTTTAACAGTTTTTTTTCAATCTAGTATTTATTCAAAGCATCATTTTTGCTATTTTTTGCCGACCTCAAACACTTTCAAGTCAGCAGTGCCCAATACCAACCCTAGTTCCGAAGACTGTTGCATAAAAAACAAATAATTTACAATTATAAAGAATAACATTTTAAAAACCAAATACGAAAAGTTAGATTCTCATAACATAAAAAACGTCAGATAAAACCTTATAACTCTCATACAAAGTTTGGCTGTTTTAATATAACATTGCCACATTAGAGCAATTAAATCAGATATAAATCTTAAATATGAATACGCTAATTTAATAGTTGTAGTCTCGTTTTACTTTTGTTTTTAAAGTAATTTCTAGGCTTTTTTAAATGCATATCTTTACTCCACGTGGTCTTTTGAGCAAAGTCTGCAAGTCGATTAGATCTGATAAAATTTTAAATTTCAAAAGGAATTGATGTTGTTCATTGCTTAAAAACTAAAAAAAAATGTTTGTTGTTGGTTGTTTTTATTTTTTTAATTTTATAGCCTGTTTTCTTTTTTTAGAAGTTAAAACTAAAATGGCTGGTAAAATAGTTTGTTTTAGTACAATGTTTCTTATTTCGTAAAGTGTTTCGGTTTTGTCTTTAGTCTTTTTAAAACATTTTAAGCAAGTATTGTTTTATTTTTACGAGCAATTAATAGAAGCTGAAGGCCTTTTTAGTAAGTTCAAGTTTATTTATAGTATATAGTAGTTTATTTATAGTTAATATTAGTAAGTTTATTTTTTTGTTTATATTATTTATAGATCTTAGGATTATTGTTTGTAGAAGGATTAATGAGAACAAAAAAATTTTTTAGACAGGCAAGCTGACAGCAACTTAAGTAAGTTTTATCATTTAGATTTTATTTGAGTACGAATTCCACATATGCTGCATTAGCAATTTCATTGTATGTAATTTTATACCAATTTTTATTTTTAGACAGACAAATAGAACTCAGTAAGGACTTAGATTTTGTAGATTTAAGGACTTCTTTTTAATATGCTTTTTAAAATGACTGAATATGTTTTATATATTATAATAAATTTTGCCATTTAGATGTGGTATCAGCAAATAGTAATGTCTTTTATTTTATTTTTATTTTATTTTAAAAAGAATCAATAAATATTGTTTATTTAAACATTATCATCAGGATTAGATAAAATAGCTTTTTTATTTGATATTTTTTTATTTAGTTACAACTTCAGTTGCATCAGACACTACAGTCATTTAGTACATTTATTTTGAATTACTTGAATTACATTTATTACTTAACTTTTCAAGCAATAAATATTGTTAATTTCAACATCGTCAGGATTATATAAATAAGCTTTTTATTTGATAAGTTATTTTAGTTGCTTCTGGATCAACTAAAAGTAATGGTAACTCATTTATTCATTTTTTATTATAGATAAATATAGATAGAAAAAGTAAGTTGGAAATTTTTGTAGGTTTAAGAGCAGTAAGCTTTTTTCTAAAGGTTCTTTCCATTTTTGGGTTAAATCAACTATCACTATGTTTGTTCTATTTTTATATAAAGTACTTTAACAATTTTTGTCATTTTAGAGTTTGTTACTTTTCTGTTTTTTATTTAATAAAAAACAAGCAATAAATATCTTCTTCATTTAGCTTTGTCAACTTCTTTATCCAGTAATTGAATAAGTTTCTTTTGGTAGTTTTTCACTTGGGTAAAACATATTCAAAACATTATATTAACGTCTTAGATAGCAATGAAATATTAAGTAAGTTAGCTTTTATTATTTAGATCCTATTTTTCACTTTTTTTTAAAAAACTAAATTAAATTTAAAATGTTTCTTTTAAATCTGAAGCAACAGCCTGGTAAGCAAGTATATATTGTATATATTTACAAAAAAATAAAGATATATATTTTTAATTGTTGGTTATATATAAATATGTTTAATTGTCAACATATTTAATATATATATATATATATATATATATATATATATATATATATATATATATATATATATATATATATATATATATATATATATATATATATATATTAAATATAAATTAGTAAAAAACACTTATCTAACTTTTATCTTCTACTTGAAGTTTCACCATTGCTGGATCATCAGGAAGAGTTCTCATTGCTGGATCATCAGGAAGAGTACTCTTCCTGATGATCCAGCAATGGTAAAACTTCAAGTAGAAGATAAAAGTTAGATAAGTGTTTTTTACTAATTTATTATTGCTCTGTTCTTTAAGAACATTGAGCACTCTATTTGTAAAATACACTAACATAATTTACATATATATTAAATATTTATATATATATATATTTAATATGTTATTTAATATATATATATATATATATATATATATATATATATATATATATATATATATATATATATATATATATATATATATTAAATAACATATTTATCAGGGGTCGAAGGTCCAGCGGAGTAATTAAAAACTTTCATGTCTACAATTTAAAAAAATGTTATTTGTAGACAAAAGTTTTTGAAATTTTTTTTTATAAATAATTTTTGCTCTCCTTCTACAGTAAATGTAGAATAGATTAGGGTAATATGAGAACCTTAAGCGGAAATTGAATTATTTTCATATATAATTATGCTGGATTCAAAATTTTTGAGAATAATCAATTTTTAGGGATCCCTATTCATGATTTTCTTCGATATTTTTCTACTTTTTTAAAACACAGAGGTTTTAAAAATGTAGCAAAAGTGCTCATATTACCCACACCACTTCGTAATATAAGCACTTTAAATTAGCTCAAAAAAAAAAAACATTAATTAAATTAAAAAATACCAACCTGACAACAAGAAAATTTTTTTTTTATCAAAAACATAGTTTAATTTTTTGACATAAACTTAAATTTAAAAAAAAAATTAAATTTAAAAAAGAGCTTAATATCTCCTAATTCTGTTTTTTAAATATCCCTTATACTTATATACTTATGATTCCCTACTGTTATATATTTAATGTCTGCTGTCTGGCCTTTTATAGTTACATGTGTATAGGAAACATGTCTGTTAATATTTACTGTAATATGATCCTTGAAATCAGGGTTAAGAAGTTTTTAAAAATCCAGTTTTTCTTTAGTTCTTTTATATTTTATAAAAGAACTAAAGAAATATTGGATTTTTAAAAATCTTTATATATTTTATCTTTTAAACTTCTTTATGTATTTTATCTTTTAAATTTTTTTATATATTTTATCATCCATTTCTAAAAAATACTATTATAGAATTAGGATGCGGAGTCTCAAAAAGAACTTCAGATTTCAAAGTCACAAAAAGCTTACTTCATCCTAGTTTTTGGTATCCAAGAGCTCTGAAAATATAAATAAGTTTATGGACTACTAATAGAATAAAATTAAGACCTTTAGGTTAGAGGAACAATCATTTTTTAAACCTAGAGTCTTTAGGTATAATGGCAGCAAGGACTCCAGGACTCCAAAAACAATAAGTTTCAAGTCATTTAATCTCATGAATTTTTTTCTTATAGCAGATCATAAGTCAACAAACATGTTTAGAGCTTCTGGACACTACAGACTTGTAAAAAGTAAAATATAAAGCCGGAGTATTTTTGGAACTCCGCATTCCTGTATAGAATTTTTTACAATATTTTAAATAAATAAAGATTTTAGAATTGTATAATAAAATTATTAATAGTAATTAAGATTTAATATTGAATATATTGTTTATTAAAAAAATAATAGTGCAATATAACAAATAATACAGGGTGCAGAGATTGATCGGCACTATTGATTTTTTTGGAATCTCAAAATTAATATATATGTATCAAGAATAATTCCTGGAAGCTATTTTAAAAATCGCAGACACAAGCTCATTTCGATAACTTTCCAACAATACTCAGCACTATCAACACAAAGCTCAAGTGAACTTTGATTGATTAAGTGCAAATGTGGCATTATCTATTTTGTTTAAACAATGGCTGTCAAATTCACCTGATACAATTCCATGGATTTCTTTATTTGGGGTATTCTAGAAGACGATGTATGTTCTTAAAAATTTAAAAGCTTAGACTCATTGAAAACAGTCCTTTGTCGGCAATGGGCTAAAATACCTTAAACCGTCCAGCATGTGATTCATTTATTATAAGACATGATGAAATAATTAAAGCTAAAGGGGAACATATCAAAAAATAAAATTTTATTTTTAAATTTTGACTTTTTAAAAATGTTTTGCTTAGGAAATAAATTAATTTTTTTTTTAATAAATATTTGAGAGCATATTTATTTAGTTATACTTCATTTGCTGCATCCTGTACAATATGTTATTTAATATATTTATAATATGTAATCAAAACTTTAAAGTTAAGGCTTTATAAAATGTTTACAATGTAAACATTTCATTCAATTCAAAATATTAACTAATGCATATTTGTTTTGATGAAAAATTATTGTAAATCAGTTATAAAATAATTTGTAACAAAAAATATGGTGCTTATAAAAAAAATCAGATATTTAGAAGTCAAAAAACATAATAGTTAGCTGCAGAGCTGCAGTGATTTAGGAGCAACCTAATTATATAAATAAAATAAAATTAATTTTATGAATAAAATCAAATTTATAATATAAATAAAAGCAAAAATAAAATCAACCTTATTATATAAATAAAAGAAATCAGATATTTAGAAGTCAAATATAAATATTTAAAGTCAAACAAACATAATAGTTAGCTGCAAAGCTGCAGTGATTTTAGCAACCTTATTATAATACCAAAGAGTTGCGGCATTGGAAAGGTTCGGAATTGCTGGAGTAAAGTTTAATAAATAATTTTGTAATATTCAAAAAGTAAAGATTGGTTCTATATCATATAATAAACAAAACTTAATACAAAAATATACTTGGTAATATATATTTCACCACTTCTATGGCTCTGTTTATTAGTATTATATTCATCATCCGAAGTATTGTAATCAAAAATTGTTTAAGACATAGCTCGACTATTCTTCTATTATAAAGTATAGCATTAAGCATCTAAAAGGTTGTTATGTTCTATACCTAAATCTTTCATTTGATCATAAATATCCTGCTTTACGTCATCATAATAAGACATGGTTGATAATTCCGTTTTGAATAACTCTAATGCATCTTTTACTTCTGACCTTGTACATCTATTAATAATAAAGTTAATAAATCTTCTGACTAACGTGACAGTATCATCAGCATTTGCTATTTCTTTCTCTAATTTTACTTTCTTTTTTTGGTCTAACATAATACACCTCTGAAAAAATTATTAATAAATCATTATACATAGGTATAACTTTATAATTTATATATTGTATATAATTATACAACATATAAATTATAAAACTACATTAAGTAACTAAATGTTAAATAACTTAATGCTCGATTTAACAAAAAGTTTTTTATGTGTTGGTTTAACTTATTGCTTAAAATACTTACGTTTACTTTGGTTGTGGTTTTTTTCTTTTGAAACTTTTTAAAACTAAAAACAAGAACCAAAATCCAACCTTCTGATAAGCAGCAGTCTCATCAACAGGCACTAAAATCACTTGGATAAAATATGTTTTGCTATTTTAGTACCGGTATAGCAGTCTAAAGTTAATCCCGTCAATAAATATTCCCGGAGTATTTATTTCCTAGGAAATATGTACTCATGGAGTATTTTTATCCTAGGAAATAATTACTCACGGGAGTAATTATTTCCTAGGATATAAATACTCCCCAGGATATAAGTACTCCCCTAAAGTTGAACTTTGAAATATATAAATATACTGAATTTGAGGTGGCGCGTCGCATCTCTCTGATGCGTACTGATAAAATAATTTTAAGCGTAACTACATTGGTTAAAAAACAGATGGTTTTTATAGTATTTTTGCATTGAAAAGAGGTTGCATCTTTTGTTATTTTACTTCCTTTAAAGTTTTCAAAAATATTATAAAAATACCGTGGCACCTACAAATTTTATCAAGAGGATATTTTTTATTTCTACTTGTACCGCTTTTTTTGGTATTCGGCTTTAATCGGCATTTTATTGGGTTTCCCATGGTTAATTTTTTATTTTTATTTTAAACACTTATATCTTGTGTATTTAGAATCCTTATGATTCCTTGGGATTATCATGAGAAAATCCCTTATTAAAAATTTCTTCTTAATTTTTCTTTTCTAAAAAAATGCTAATACTGGAACCCAGAACTATTTATGGCCTGCGGCTTTGGTACAAAAACCGCAGGCCAAAAATAGATAAAAATTAATAGATAAAAATAATTATTTACAGTTTATAAAGTTTTACAGTTGTAATTATTGTGTTTGAATACAATATTTATAAACAAAAAAAATTCTTTTGAGGAAAAGGTAAAAGATGCTGAGACTTGAAACATGATAACAAGTGTCCCCGCATTTTCAATACATCAAAGTTCGTTTCCATAGGTGATTTGCCTGCTAATAATTCGGCTGCAAAGGCAACAGCAAACAATCCACAATTAAAATCATCTGTTTGTTTTTGTACAGGCAGAAAAGTTATAAGTAAGTCTTCATTACTATTAACATTGTTTTTATATAAAGACTGAACATATTTCAAAGAAACAGGATTCAGTGAATCATAAAGACTATCACAAATATTGACTCTAGACTATTAGTTTCTTACATTTTGTTCTCCATTAGAACAAAATGTAAGAAACTAATGGCATGAACCATTATGCATACGTTGAATATGTTCAGTATTGACTGGCTGGTTTGGATTATTTGAACATTTTTAGAAATTTAGTACAGATTGGAATTCTGCATTTGGTCCTAGCTGTTTACAAATAAGCATTTGGGCAGCATCCATGATGTTGTCATTTAGCCACGAATTATGAGACAACAAAATCTGTTTATCTTCATTTTTAAAATGATAAAGATTTGGAAAATTTAACCATAGTTTTTGAGGTTTTAAAGCCTTCTTTGAGTCAACTGAATTGATTACTTGATGTGATTTCCAAAATGTTTGTTCAACTGTAAACCATGAATGTTTTTCATCACAAATGATAATCAATGCAGATTTCCATTTTTCATAATTGACAATATTGTTCAAGCAAGCTGCAACTCCACTAAAGGATCCAAATATTTTTAATAATTTTTGAATACTTACTTTTATTTTATTGTTTCGTTGCATTAAACTTGAGAGTTCGTGATTTAAGGAAATTACGCGGAAGAAACTTTTTTTTTGTTGCAAAATGTTTTTGAATCTCTTACAGGTATGATACAACGATTGATATGTTTCCGTAACAATAATGGATGTTTTCACTTCACTAATCAATATCATTTCAACATTTTTGTCAGGAAACATGCACCATAAACTTGTAACTTTTTCTTCAGTTTCAACACAAGAACTCAACATATCATTATATAATGACTTTTTATTTTTATCAATGTATGGCTGAAGTAAAGTAACGTTGTATTGTTTCTTTAGAGTAGTATTTTTTTGATTAACCAAAGTGCACAAGTTGTTTTTAGAAATTGAATGTACCTTTTCTAGTATTTTGAATGTTTTTGAACGCGGTATGGTAAACTTTTTCTCGTAAAGAAATAAAAGAAGTAAGAACTGCATCAAAAGTTTCTCTGTCAAAACTTTCAATGTCATGCTTTTTAATATCAACCATTCTGTATTTAACATCTACAGGTAAAGTAGGTGCTCGATTACATAATAGAAAAAATGGTGAATATTTTGTTGAAGTGTGCTTGCTAACACGATGTGCAAATAATATTCCTTCAATAATGTAAGGCCATTCCACAGCTTTTTCATCAAGAACTTTAACTAATGCTTCTTTTATAGTTCTATTCTGACGCTCACATAAGCCATTAGATTGGGGATGGTAAGCAGAAGTTACCCTTTGCTCAGTTCCTGTCATTGCATGCAATTTTTCGCTGACTTCATTTACAAACTCTCTTCCTTGATCATTAATTTGCATTTTAATGCACCCGTGTCGACGGTTATTTCATATAAAAAGAGTGCAATTGAATCAGCAGTTTTGTTTTTAAGAGGTTTAGCTTCTGACCATTTTGTAAAATAGTCTACACAGACAACTAAATGTTTAAAACCATCAACCTCTTGCAAACTACAAACATCAGTTTCAACTTGTTCCATTGCTTTACTTACAATTGGAATGGAATGCAGTTCTGTTGAAGAACTTATTATTCTACCATGTTTTTGACATTGATAACACTTTTGAATAAACTTTTCTACGTCAAATTTAATATTGTGCCAGTAAAACCTGCTAAAGATTTTGTGATGATTTGCATCTCTTCCACGGTGCGAGGCCATTGCTTTTGCTTTGGAATTTTCACTAAGACCAAAATGTCAGATATTGTCTTTTGCTGTTGATCTTTACAAGCAACGACTAATTTTTTGCTGCGGTACAATAATTGTCCAGATAAAATGCTAAAAATTTTGCAAGCTTTTCGAAAATTAGATTTCTTTCCTTTATCAGCTTTAATTTCTAGAGGATAAACTTTTTCTTTAAGGTACTTTTTAATTGCTACAAAATCAACATGACTTGCCATTTTTTATTTTAAGAGTGGAAATTTACTTTCGATATTGAAGGAACAATTTTACGACAAGCGATGCATCGCGATATCTTCAAATTCTTTTTCAGCCTTGATATACTACTAAGTTCACTTAGTTTTTAATAAGTTTAAGAACTTAACTATAACATAATACTGCTCAATTTACCACAAAGCAGAATTTACGAATGTATAAAATCAATTATCATTAAAAGATTGCTTTTCGAGTTTAATTTAAATGGTAATAAGTACTCTCATTGGGAGTACTTATATACTAAAGGGAGTATTTATTTACTAGCCTAAAATGACTGGGGGAGTACTTTTTGACTAGGAAATAAGTACTCCGGGAGTATTTATTTACAGGGAGTTATTTTAAGGTGCTACACCGGTTTTGTCCAATTTTTAATTTTAGATGTAATTTTCAACAAATAGATATCTTTTGAAATATGGTGGCAAGTTAAATAAATTTATATTTAATATATATTATGTTAGATACTATTTTAGTACCGGTTTTGGCCCATTGTTCAATTGTGACAAAGCTTTTGGCAAACAGATATCTACTAAAAAAAAAAGCGATAGCAAGTTAAATAAATTTATATTTTATAGAAATTTTAAATATTTTTATCACAATTTTGAACAAAATAACCAATAAAAATAAGTCATTTATATAGAAAGGAAAAAAAACTATATTAAAAAACTACAAACTACCTACATTTTTTTTAATTTTAATTGTTGTGAAATAAAATAGTTTTATAATTAAATTAACTTATAATAAATGTGTACTGTAGTATTTAAAACTTTAAATACAACAGTACACAAGAGTGAACTGCTATTTATCACCGGTTTGGATATTAATACCTTTATTATCAATTCTTTTTAAAAAAGTTTTAATTAGAAAACCTCAACTAAAAACTTAATGAATGTTTTAATCACGTTAAGATAAAATCATTTCAATTTCTTCGAAGTTTTAAGTATTTTACTTTTTAAATTCTTTATTTATTTTTATTTAAAAAACTACATAATATAAAAATATATATGTATTTATATATTAAATATCATTTATCTTAAAATATATATGATATATTTATAAATTAAACATCATTTATATAAAATTATATTTATATATTAAATATCATTTATATAAAAATATATAATAATCAGGGGCTATTCTAGACAGTTTTCGGCAGCGCCGATCATATTTGAGTGCCGCCGAAAATTCACAAAATTAAGAACCTTTTTTTTTTATGTGGCAGATATTGTTTGTTTTTTTTTGCAAAAAAGTGCTTACATACAGCAATGTTTCTGCTGAATTTATATATGGTAGGCGCTATAATATAAAAATTTATATAAAAATATATGATATATATATTCAAATATTAAATATCATTAATATAAAAATATATGAAAGTATTAAAATCATACTTTATTATATTTCTAAAATATTAAAAATGTCAAGCAAATATAAACTTTTTGACATGGTTAATTGTGGTTCTTAATTTAACAGTATTAAAATTTTAATTATATAAAATACTATTAAAAATTGATATAACAATATAATATTTTACCAGAAGTTTTTTTTTTTACCTTGAGCTTTTTTTTTTGAAAAAAGATTTCTTTATATATATACAACTGTTCTATCAATGACCTACAAGCATAACTTATATATTGATTTTTATACTTGCTGGCATTTGCATATAACATTATTTAGGTAAATTTTTTACATTTGTATGCAACATTTGTTTAATAATATAGTGTTTACATATGCTATCCTATAAAATTGCACTTATTTAGAGTAACCCGATTGAAAAGTGTTGACTAATTGCAATCGGTAAAAAAGATTTATAAAATGTATTTTTTTTTTACATAAATCTATATCCTCAACAGCCCAGGGGTTTGGTGCGCTCTCATAAGTTTTGTTCTCTAAGGTTCAAATCCACTTCTTCGCGTTATACATTTTTTAATTTTTAAAATCTTATATAATTATATATATATATATATGCCATATATATATATAATTATATAAGAAAAATACTGGCATATATATATATATATATATATATATATATATATATATATATATATATATATATATATATATATATATATATATATATATATATATATATATATATATATATATATATATATATATATATATATATATATATATATATATACATGCCAGTATTTAATTACATGGTCAAAAATTACAAAACTTTTATTTACTTTTAACGAAATATTAACTAATAATAAAAATCTAAATTAGCTAGACCTCTCATAATAAAGAAAATTTAGATTATATCAAAAGCCTAATTCAAGTTTTATTTTGGTAGCCATTTATTCACTAACTAATACAGATAAGTTTATGAATACAAAAATAAACATTTCGATGCTTGGTTGTCTCAAACAATCACCGCTACATTATCCTGCATTTTTAAAATACACTTCTCAAACTTGCTTAGAATAAAGTTTTCAAAATATTTTCCGTTTTTTAAGGTTGGGGGTATCTTTTTAACTATACATGGGGTATCTTTTTAATGATGCAAAACTATCAAGTCTTTGATCAATTTAAAAATATCAATCCTTATAACTAGTAATGTCACATACTGCATAAATTATTGTGTGTAAAATATATGATTTGAAACTTTAAAACATCCTTGATTGCAATCTATATTTTGATCTATTTTACTTTAATAAACAACATAACTATTTGTTTTTAATTGTAAAATTGAAAATAAGTTTTAAAAAAAATTTTATTGTGATATAAACACACACATTTACACACACACACACACACACACACACACACACACACACACACACACACACACACACACACACACACACACACACACACACACACACACACACACAACCAGATTGTTGTCAAATTTTATACGACTTGAAGATTAATAAATTGAATGAACCAAAAAAAAAGAGGAATAAGAATTTTTATTATAAATTTAAAGCTTTCCGAAATGTTATATATGTTTGACACAGCAAAAAAAAAATAACAACAAACTTAGATTCATATTACTTTAATAAAATATCAAAAAAAAAATTTTTTGTGTGTTTTTATATTTGCCTATAAAAAATGAGAATATCCAAGAAAATAAATTTTTGCTGCAAATGCGGTTATATTACAAAGCTCACTTTGTATATGGCGAAATTTGCGATTAGCGATCTTAAGCATTATGAGCAAAGTTAAGCATACACCAAAAGGCAATGATATACTATATTAACAATGATATGTTATATATGTATCCTTGCCAAAATGAGGTGTCATAGATTGGGGATCGTTTATAAATTGCGCAACGCAAACTTTCACAATAAACAAAACAAAAAAGATCAAAAGTTTTCCCTCACATAGTCTAATTTAAACAAAAATCAAAGTCATGCAGTCAAATTTAATGAAAATCTCCGCGTTACTGCTGTTTTTTAAATATATCTTGCGTTGCATAATTTATGGACGATCCTGAAGTAATTAATGGAAGGTCGCATATTAAAAATGACGCAATGGCCGTCTCTAAAATATTCGGATAAACTAAAACCATGTTTTTGAATGTTGGCGGGCCATAGTATAAGAAGATACTTTAAAATTTGCTTTCGTGGTGCAGTCATGAGATCTAAAAAAATCCGATGTAAATGAGCGTTTTAGGTTGTGGAACTTCTAAAATAAAAATTTCTCAATACAAAGACCCGCAGTTCTTGACTTAACAAATAAATCCGTCACGTTGTTGGTAACTGAATTCAGTGAAATCCAGAAATTAATTCACACAAACGATGATATTATCTCAGGTAAATTAAAACTACTGAAGAAAAAAACAAAAGAAATTAATAACAAGATAAAAGATAATAGTGAGATCACAAAAATAAAAAGTAAACTTAGAGAAATAGAAGAACGCTCAAGAAGAAATAACTTGAGAATTTACGGATTAAAAGAAAGTTAAAACGAAAATTGGAATGAGACTGAATTAACAGTGCAAAAACTCTTCGAAGATTTACTTGGATTGAAAAATATAAAAATTGAACGGGCCCATAGGACTGGGATTAGAGACTCGAAATAGATTAGAACAGTTGTTATAAAACTTCTAAATTATAAAGATAAAGTTGCTATTTTAAAAAACGCCCAAAAATTAAAAGGAAAAAAAATTTACCTTTATGAAGATTTTTGCACTGAAACAATAATAATAAGAAAAGATCTAAAAGAACGAATAAAAAAGGAACGAGAGCTAGGCAAGTTTGCAATAATATCTTACGATAAACTAATCGTTCGTGAGCGGATTCGAAAGAAAAAGTAATTAATTTTTTTTTATTTATATTTGATACCTTAAATTTATACTTTTAAAATGGAGATTATTCGATTATTTAGGAATAATTTTAATAATAGCGCTTTTAATAATATTGACATAAATAATATTGAACCTTTCCTAATAAACAAATATATACCGTTAAAAAACCAATCTGATGTAGATATTAAACTGTCCAAAAAGTTTGCAATATGGTATAATATGTATCTTTGAAATAAAGGTTATAAAAATAAGTCAGAAATTGTATTAAAAACATTTTGTTATTATTACAAAGCCCTAGTGAGTAATATTTAATTCTAAACAAGTTTTTGTAATTCCAAGAAAAAGCAGTTTTTGTCAAGTGTTAAATTCTGCATGACAACTTTTTTTTAACTTCAAAGCAAAATGCTAAATTCTGTTAAAAAACGTGATGACTGTAGGAAAACAGTTTGTTTCCTATGTTTCCACAAATGTACTCGAGAAATGACAATTTTTTTGAGTGAACAAATCAAGAAATCAGTTTCATTCACACTTGACTTTTCTGACTCACGAGTTCCAAGTGGAATATGCAATATCTTCAGGAGCTTCACAAAATCAAAGAAGATGTTCAAACTGTCTCACACTTGTTGCAAGAGGAGTGTCACATCAGTGCAATCAATACACCTTCAGCGAAATCTTAAAGAACTTGCAAAGTGGTGGAGGCTATCCCATGCCTCCACCACTTTGCAAGAAAAAAAAACTTGCATCTACATTAAACCAAGTCACAAATATAAAAGTTTTCGAGCCAAGATTTAAAGAAAAGTTTCTTGACAATGGAAAGCAATCGGCAGACCACTTCTCACACACTTTCACATCCATTTCAAATGACAAGCAGCAGTCCAGAAAACAACTTGTGGTTCACTGCAAAAATCTGTCTAAGCTACTGAATGATGTCTTGTTGCAACGTCATGTTCAAGGTGACTACTTGGTGAAGTTGGGCATTGATGGTGGAGGTGGTTTTCTTAAAGTCATTCTTGGCATTCAAGAAGAAGAAACAAGACTTCCATCCATTTCACCACCAGCTAAAAGGTTGTTTTATTTCAAACACCCAGAGACAGTGGAGTTAAGCACTAACTTTTCGTTGCAGTTGCTGAGGATGTTCCTGAAAATTATGATAACCTCAAAAGCATCTTGTTTTTAATTTGTCCAAGTGGAGTAGAATTTTCTTTGTCTTGTGACATGAAGTTAACAAACCTTGTTTGCGGGCTTCAATTTCATGCCAGCTCTCATCCATGTACTTGGTGTGATGCGGATCACCGTAACTTATCACAATGTGGAAAACTCCGCTCTTTTGGCTCAATAAGAAAGTGCTTTGCTTCATTTCAAAATTCAGGTCTGGACCACAAGAAGACCAAGCAGTTTCAAAATGTTGTTCAAGATCCACTCTTTGTTGTGCATAAATCTACTTTTGTTCTTGACAAGATCCCACCCATGGAACTTCATCTTTCACTTTTTGTGGTGGTTAAAACACTGAAAGATACCTGGGATAAAGCTGATGAATGACCAAAAGCACTTTACATCAAGTTTCAGCCATTTTATGGAGGCCAGTTTGCTGGCAATGAGTGCCGAAAACTTTTGAAACATGTTGATCTTCTTTAAAGACTTGCAGAAGAAGACTCAGCGTTCCAAGTTTTTCCAGAATGTTTGATGCAGTTGTGCCCTCTTGTTTTGGAAATCAGTAGCAAAGTAACTATGCTGAAAAAATTACACAGTTCAAAAATTCCTTCCTTTATTTACCGAAGGCAAGTGTGACCCCCTAAAGTTCACACCGTTTTCTTTGATGTCAAGGAATTCATTAATCACAGGAAAGTATCTCTTGGCAAGTACAATGAGCAGGCCACAGAAGTATTGCATCACAACTTCAGGAAACATTGGAAAAGATACAAGAGGCCAATAGACCTTCTAGAATAAATGCGAAAAATACAAAATTGTCTTGATGATTTCAACAGCAAGAACTTGTGAAAGCATTGGCTCCTCTTGAAAACCTTTTGAAATTTTTAAAGAAAATCATCATTTTGAATTTAAAATTCTGATTAAAATTAAAGGAATGCACTGTTTGTATTTTGAATTTAATATGTGGAAAGGGCAGTGAAGAAATTTTTGATTACATAAGAAAAAATAACCTTGTATTTATTGAGAATAAAATGTTCAAAAAAGTAAAAAATGTATTGTTATAATTCTCAAAGCAGTCAACATACAATTTCTGACTTATTTTTATGCTTTTTATTACAAAGATAAAAAATGTTACATTTTCAGTATTTTTCAACTTTTTTGATAATGCCGAAGACTTCAAAGTGAATTTTTTTTCTCGCACGGTTATAAAAGATTTCAATTTTTGGATTTTTCATATCAGGAAGGTATGTATATTTTTCGCAGACATATCTGATCATTTTCCGGTTTCTATAGCAGCACAAAAATCGTTAAATCAACTTTTCTAAAAAAGAAAAGACTAAAAAACGAGTAATTAAGGACGCTTCTCTTGTGACATTGATTAGCCTTCTATCGACAACAAACTGGGAATCTGTTCTAAAAACAAAAAATGTTAATGAAGCTTATGACAAATTTTATCATATATTTGAATGTCACTACAATAAAACATTCTCAATAACAACTAAATTTATTAAACAAAAACTCTACAAAATCCCTGGATAACACCCGCAATCATAAAATCTTTGGAAAAAAAAGCAACGGTTATATGAGAAGTTCATCAAAAAAAGAACTTTTAAAAATAAAACAAACTATAAAAACTATAATCGTCATTTAGTGACGATTATAAAGCGCTCAAAAAAGTTTTACTGTAGTAGCCAATTACTTAAATACAAAAATGATATACAAAAAACTTGACACATAATAAAAGAGGTTATGGGTAAAAAAGATATGAATATTAAGTGTTTACCAAAAAAACTAATTATAAATGACTGTGAAACTATTAAGGACACAGTAATTGCTAATTCGTTTAACCATGCATTTGTTAGCACAGGTCCAAGTTTAGCATCAAAAATAAATAAAATTAAGCTTGCTTCAAATCATACCTAAACTCTAATAATAATACAATGGACAATAATATGCTAACAGAAACAGAATTGCTTCATGCCATGTACTTACTTAAACCAAATAAAGGTAATGGGGTTGATGATGTAAGTAGTAATGTAGTAATTAAATCGATGCCTTATTTAAAAATTCCGCTTTTGCATATATTTATGCTCTCTGTAAACCAAGGAATCTTTCCCGATAAACTTAAAGTTGCAAGGGTAATACCTATACTAAAATCAGGAGATGAGACTAGTGCCTCCAATTACAGGCCTATCTCCATACTATCAAGCTTTTTAAAATTATTAGAGCACATTATGTATAAAAGATTGCATTTCTTTTTCAGATGTAAACAATATTCTCTATAGTAAGCCATTTGGGTTTTAAAAGAGCTACTCTACTGATCATTCTATTGTTCATCTTGTTCATAATATCTTTAAATCATTTGATGAAAATAAATATACATTAGTGTGTATTTATTGATCTCAGTAAGGCTTTTGACACTGTCGATCATTACATTTTATTAACAAAATTAGAAAACTATGGTATTAAACATATAAATATAGCGTGGTTTAAAAGCTATTTGTCAAATAGAAAACAATACATTTCTTATAATTAAGGTAAAACAACCAATATAAATTTAATATGTGGGGTTCCACAGGAATCTATATTAGGGCCACTCCTATTTCTCGTTTTGGTTAATGATTTAAGCGAAGCTTGTACTGAACTAGATACAATTTTATTTTCAGATGACACAAATCTATTTTATGCACATAATGATCTAAATATTCTGTTTGAGTCAGTAAACAAAGAGCAATTAAATCTTACTGAATAGTTTAATGCAAACAAATGATTTCTAAATGAAACAAAAAATATATATATACTTTTTTCCATCGTTTTCATGAACGAGATAAAATTCCTTTGAAACTTCCAAAACTTTGTATTGCCAATCAGGACATAAAAAGAGAAACCACTTTAAAATTTCTCAGCGTGCTTCTTGATAAAAATGTGACGTGGAGAGATCACATACAATATCTCGAAAATACAATCTCAAGGAATATAGGCCTGCTATGCAGAGCTAAGCCTTTTTTGAATCCAACTTGCTTAAAGCTTTTATATTTCTTGTTCATTCATTGCCATCTTAATTATGCAAGTATTACTTGGTGCAGTACAAATAAAAATAAAATAAAAAAACTATTTAATAAGCTAAAGCATGCAATCAGAATCATTTCCAATGTGCTATACACACTCCTAAGCATTATTTGTTATTTCAAATATAATAAATGTTTATCAATTAAATGTCTATGAAATTCTTACATTTATGTTCAAAATTAATAAAAGTATATCATCTAAAATAATTTACCCATTATTCAAAATAAATCGGAATAGATATCTCACTAGATTTTCAAATAACAGTTATGTTCAACCCAAAAGTTATTTTGTGGCGACCGATTTTTCAATTTCTACTAGAGGGCCAAAATTATGGAATAAGATATTAACGAATGAACTTAAAATAATTTCTACACTTAATGAGTTTAAGAATAAATTGAAGCAAAAACTACTGATGAACGGTGTAGCGCTCAGCTTTTACTGAAGTTTTAATGATTGCTGTTGTTAAACTTACCCAATAATTAGAGGTTTGTCATTATGAGCTTGACGATCTTAGAAAAGGATTGTGCCACTTGTTATTGCTTAAGTTCTTCTTTTTTTAAAAAAAAAATATATATAAAATTATGGTTTATAAGAATTATTCGCATATTTCAAGGTATATGCTGGTGTAAAAGGAAAGCTTCAGGATTATACGTATTTGCTTGGTTGCTTTTTAGTAATATAGTATCTTTGTACTGATTCTTTTTTTTTTTTTTTCGTTTTTCTCAACCAATGCAAAAACAAAAAGTTAAAGTAGGACTTTAGGAATGATGATTTTTATTTTAATAAATCTTTAGAAAAACGTTTTATATTATATAGTGTTACGTTTTTTATTTTTGTTGTCTTGTATTTACGGTATAGACTAAGAGGCTTGGTGATAAGACCAATTATGTCTTCTTCTTGCCCCTGTTATTTGTATTTATATTATGCTTTACAACTTTAATAAATTTATATGGCGAAAATTAAAATAAAAAAATCACTCATATAGTTGCATTTCGTTCATTATTTCTTTGTTTGGCAGCATAAAAATAGTAATTCTGCAACTTTTATTTCCGAAAGACTTAGGTGTTGCACAAACCATTTTTATAGCATTTATATAGAAGATATTTACTATTTAGTTCAAAACATTATGTTATTAATGAATAATAACAAACAAATTATTTAGCTAAGTTATGTACTTGTACGTACAAATACACAACTTAGCTAAATAATTTGATGGAGGAGCTTAATTGCTGTTAAGGAACTTGAAATAGGGGCAGCTGCCCATATTTCAAGTTCCTCCTTTTTATATTTGCCACCTAACAATTCTTATCTCACCATATTCCAGTAAACTTGCCATGCATGGTCCATGCATTGGATTCATTGGTTAATGACCGGCACCACCACGCCACCCAGTGGGCACAGGACCTAAATAAAACGTCTTTTGAACATTCAAAAGACGTCCAAAACGTTCAATAGACGTTTAAAAGACGTCTTTTTAACGTCCTGTGCCCACCGGGCAGTGATTCCGGTTACCAACCAATGCACAGTAGGAAATCACATGGCCAAAATTTTGTCTGATGGTGGGTTTTGTTACTAATACCCTAACTTAGAGTTTTCCAATATATGAAATTCTAATTGTGACAGGCTCAATGATAGTGGTTTCTTGAAGTTAGGTTTTTAATAAATTTTCGATAAAAATTCTTAAAACGCTGGTTTTTAGTAATTATTATTTTTTTAATTTATAGATTATTGAAAAATTGAGAATATACACATAATTGGAAAGGTTATAATATAGACTATTAAAAATAAAAAATGAAAAATTTCTAGAAAAAGTTGGTACTACAGTTTCCAGCGTTGGAAAGTGCTTTTAACTTGGAAAGTAATTTTAACTTTGATGAAGAATTTAAAAATTATTCCAATTTGTACCTTATTTTGATATTTTTGTAGTCTATAGTGTCTACTAACTACCCTGAGAAATGTGGCTGCGATCATCCGCGATCTTGAGCGCAAACAAACTTTGAAAAATTTATGTTTTTTTAAACAAATAAAAAACTTCTTCGAATAAAAGTAATTTTTTTCATTCATTACTAAAAGTAAAAAAAACACAACTACCATAAGGCATGAAAGACTAAAGTAAATTTGTTTTCATATTGTTATTGAAAGGAATAAGTTATTGTTTTATCTTAATTTCATGTGTTTATGATTTTAAAATACATAATTAATTAAAAAAAAAAAATTCTAAAGTGCATTTTTAATGTCCCACTAAACGACCAAAAACCACATGAATTTCTAAACGTCGTTAAAATGTTTCTTTTAACTTTGAAAGTTTCTTGTTGTGAACTAAGATAATGGAGGAAATCAATTTAAGACAAGTTGTGCAATGTTTTCAGGTTTTGAAAAATACTTTTGGTAATGTAAATAGTGGGTTTAAATACATTATTACAAGGATTCAAGTCAAAGATGAGAAAATAAATTTATTAAGAAAAATATTATTTTATTTTTAACCAATTCTGTTGCTTATTTAGTTCCAAAGATATTCGTGTTTTAATATTTTCAATTTATAAACATTCGGGCTTGTAGCCAGAATATTTTAAAGGGTTTCCACTTTTTTTAAAGGCGCTAAAACGGTATAAAATTTCATTCATTGCAACAACATAACTATTGGAAAATCAAATTAAGTAAAATACAATAAAATATTGTAGTAAAATGTTTTATTGTATGTACAATAATCAGTGTCGTATGACTTAGGATGGCAGCTCCATTCTTCTTGGATGTAGTTTGATAAATAGTTTTGTGATTTCTATTTTTTCTAATGCTTCGACTTTACCACTATGCACATGCATTAATGTAAGTGCTCTAAAACGCTAATTTTTCATGGATGCTCTAACATAATTTGTTAAAAAAAATCTACGAAGTGCAGATGCATATCGCTCGTATTCACAAGACCCAGCCGGCATCTCTACGTTGTTTCAACGTTGAAATTTGGTTAAAGCGTTGCTTTAACGTTGTTCAACTGTCTCAACGCTAAAACAACGTTACGATTTAAATCTTGTTTATTTAACGTTGTTTCAACGATAAACGTTGTTTTAACGTTGACAAAATAACTTAATTATAAAAAAACCGTCAGTTGAGTTGGTGCTTAAAGTAAAAATAGTTAAAGCGAAAAAGTAATAAAGCAATATATTAGTATAATTTGCAAAACAGAGGGTGTTTATGTGTGAAATTTTGAATTTTCAAAAACGTTTTATTTAGTATTCAAATTTCTACTTGTTCTTACGACGAAAGAAACTAATGACTTATTTAAGAAACTGGCGAAAATGCCACTCTAATTTATAGGTACGCGTATTTCCGGATTTTACAAAGCCGTTTTTTTCGACCAAATCCTGTGACACGCTTTTTCAAGTTTGTTGAAAAGTTGCATGGTATGAACTTGTTTTGCTCTGTTATTTTTTAGAAATATGTATCAACATAGATATTTTTTGAATACTAGAATTAAGGAACTTTAATTTTGCATGGATTTCTTTGAGTTAAAATTTTATTCATTATGAATTTATTGTTGTTAAAAATTTGCTTGTTTTTTGGACATCAAATATATATCGAAGAAATGCTGGTATATTTTTCTAATATATTCTCTCAACTTTAAAAACTATTTTTCTTACATTAGCGATTCCACGGCTCAACAAAAAACATTTGACGTTTGACGATAAACACGTAATTTTCATAAACTTTACTCTCTTATATCTTTTTGTATAGTTAAGCAAGCACCTTGAGGTTTTTTTGCATCAGTTAGTGTTACTCAACCTCTTTCCAGCCATATATAGAAAGTACTATGGTTTATATGGCTTCACTTAAATATTATCCATATTCTGAGACCAATTTTAAGAAAAAAACTTAAAGCGGGAACGTTCTTTTAGAACGAAGCTTTTGGAGGTAAGGTTTCCTTAGTACTAAAAAATATCCAATTTTTATAAAATTTTCCGTATATATTAAAAAAGGGATGAGGAATCTAATGGAATGTGGAGTCTTTTGAACATTCATACTATAAGATTTTAGTTCTCAGCGTTTAAAAACTTCTAGGTTGATTTATGTCGAAAAAATATGTTTTTTGAAACTTTGAGACTCCAGGTGTAAATAGCCACTACAGCCTTTTCTCATTTCAAAACAGTTATTTATTTATGTTTTCTTGAAAAATTAGTATTAAGGATTTGCATATACAAATTGTGTGCCTTTCATACTTCGCGTATTTTATGACGTTTTTGTTTTGATTTTTGCGTTTGTGTTGGTTAAGTTGTGAAAATAAAATTGAAAGTGAAAGTATAATTCTTTTAAATTTTCGGTGCCATAACACTGCAAATTTTCCATACTTAAGCCCTACACCTTACGTCAAAAAATCATCAAATTTGCACTACAAAAAATTCAATAACTTTGGATCCTCTTAACTTCAAAGGCCGAATAACCCCTCATTTTTTAAGTTAAATTTTGTCAAGCTCTATACAATGATATAATTATATATGCTTATTTGAAGTATAAAAAAATCGTCAGGAATTGCTACTTACAATCTGCCAAGTTTCATTGAAAAAAAAGTATACTCAGGCATCTTAATACTATACTCCAATTAGGTAAAAATTGGTTGTTGTTTTGACATCAAGTATATATCAAAGTAAAACTGGTTCATTTTTCTAATATATTTTCTAAAATTTAAAAAGCTTTTTTCTTACTACCTGCCAAATTTCATTGAAAAAAAAGTATACCCAGACACCTTAATACTATACTCCGATTAGGTAAAGATTTGTTGTTGTTTGGACATCAAGTATGTATCAAAGGAATGCTGGTTCATTTTTCTATTATATTCTCTTACCCTTAATAAGCTTTTTTCTTACTACCTGCCAAATTTTATTGAAAAGAAAGCATACGCAGACACCTTAATACTATACTCTACTTAGGTTAAGATTTTCTGTCGTTTGGACATCAAGTATATATCAAAGGAATGCTGGTTTATTTTTCTAATATATTTTCTCACTTTTAAAAACCTTTTTTTTTACTACCTGCCTAATTTCATTGGAAAAAAAGCATACTCAGACACCCTAACATTATACTCTAATTAGATTACTATTTTTAGCGTCAATAATGCGATACCCTCGCATATAGATTATTTAATTGTACTAAATTGTATCATTATATTCACCAATATTATTATATTCACCATTATTTAAACATTTTAATTTTTATTTATAAAAATTAAACTTTTTTTTTCTGCTATCATAGGGCCCAAAACGAAGTTTGTATATTAAGGTAAATGCAAAAAGTATTTAACTGCTAATTTTGAATTGTCGCAAATAGGCATTGACTCTAATACAGAGTGTAATACAGTTTGTAAAAATGGACAGTTTTTATTATTTAAAAAAAATAGTGATTTGTTTCTCAAAACATCTCAACAAGTCACTAAACATTTTAAGATACAAACATGTAAAAATCAGGTTAGGAGTCTCATAAATAAATCATCGTATTGGGGTAGAAATTTTTACAGGGCTGAGGACAGTTAGTGTTTTTTTGAAGTTTGCAATAAACCTTTTTTAAGCCACATTTCAAATTTGTTTAATATTTTATTATCATCAGGCTCCTCAGATGTTTTATATACCAATAGGAATGTTTTATCTCCTTTAATGAGTAAAAAATCAACAGCTGCAGGTTATAGCGAATGAGATGTAACTAAATATATATTTAGAGAGAAATTAGGCCCTATTAAACAATCTTACTTATCTTCTCAGTTTGCTAACTCAAAGGTTTTTTATTCTATTTTTATTTTTTAACAAAGAATGTCGAAACAATATAGCACTACTAAAAGCTTAATTAAACTGCTAAATCAATTATGTGTTCTAAGACTATATGTTAAACAAAAAGAAAAATAATTAAAGCTTTTAGGTCAGAAATACCAGATCTGAAAAAACACACACACAAAAATAAAATTACGGTGAGCAGGTTCATCACTTTAAAGCTGAAAAAAAAGTTTTGAAATTAAATGAAAAGCATAAGTTAAACAACTCAAAACTAAGCATAATGCTGCTGTTTTGACAAGTAACAGGGTAATTGCTAGTTTAAAGAATGATTTGCTCCAGATTTTGGAGGAAAGAAGTGTAATTATGCCAGAAGATGAAAAAACACATTCATTACAAATAAGAATAATAATTAATAATATGTTGTTGTGTAATATACCAACAGGTAACATTCCATATCTTAAGAGCAAAATATGGCATTATATGGGTGTTATTTTTAACAATATTTCTCATCGAAGTACTGTTGAGCAAAGGGCTCGTAAACTTGGCAGTATTTCAGATTTGCAAGCAGCAAAGTGGGCTATGCAAAATAATAGTCTAACTCTTGAATTTGATGCTACAACACAAGAAAGTGTCCACATTAATAGTATTAATGTGGACACTTTCTTGTGTCCGCATTTTTATTGAAAACTCGCTTATTGAAAACATATCTAACACAATGTCAGACAGAGTTGCAGTCAACCATCTTACTATAAGCAAAGTTTGTTCAACTTGGGGCAAGAATTTGAAAGAGCTGAACTGCTATTTGAACACATTTGAGCTTCTTGACACAATTGCAGTTTCATGTCGCTCTGCATTACAGTCTCTTGAGAGTGAGAGCTGCTAATTATTTGGACATGATTGTATGGCAGTTAAAATTATTTTAGCAATAAACAAAATGAAGTTTGTAGACATCAAAAGTGATTTAGGAAGTATTATTCCTAGATATCATGGAAATAGGCTTCATATACGTTTTCATACTTGTTTTATTTTATGAAGCATTATAGTGAGTTTAAACATTTCCTCACTCTTGGAACAGTAAAAGTTTCGTAGTTATTTTAAGAGGGGCATTTTGTAATAAAGCTGCCATAAAAGAAATGTGCGTGCTTGCATTGTTTGGAAAACTCCTTACTGAGTCTTAGTTGAAAAAGTTTTATGTTTAAGCTGAGGATGCAACTTTTGATCATGGTTCTGGTATTCAGTCAGTGAAAAAAGTTTTGCTAATAATTACATATTGTAAATCTAATCCAGCTGTTCAGTTTAGCAGAAGAACAGATTTTTTTGGAAATATTCTTGCCCCTAAAATTTAAAAATTTTATGCTCCATTGCTAACCACTAAAACTCGTATAAGCTTCATTGACAACCAGCCTAAAAAAAATGACTTCTGCTTGTCTTGATGCTGTGCAAGTTGTGTTGAAGCGACAATATAAAAGGTATTTCTAACTTTCTATTACAGAGACACTAAAGGTATGAGACGCAAAAGGGAGGAACTTGGTAGATATATCTTAATGATGTTGTAAATTTGTTTTTTTAATTGGTTTTTTACTAAATAAACACGATTTTTTATAATTTTTATTAAACTTATTTCATAATTAAAGTTAAAAAAATTAAGTTTACCAGCATCATTCACGTCATCACTGCCATCTGGCACCCAGAGTGAAAACCAAAACCTTGGTAAGTTTTTACAGCGTTTTAATTTTTGTTTTTCATTTTAATTTTTTAAACCTCATTTAATTTTTTTTTTTTAAATATAGGCTTTTCTTGGAGTGATTTCTTGGTTTGGCGCCGAAGCCACCTTGGGCCTAAATCAAAAAGGGCCTTCCGCATTTGGGCTTAGAATGGAGGTAAAGACCTGCCTTATTTTAAATACAAGCCTCCTGGTGCCAGAAGGGATGGCAGAGTATTCAGGAATGCAGTTATTAACAACTATAAATATACTTAGTTTATATAGATTCACTTAGCTGAATCTATATAATCTATAAACTTATTGATAGGTGTATGTATAGAGTGTTTGTATATATTTATTAAGTTGATACTTGTATATAATCCTTTTGTATATTAATTTCTGTATATTGTTGAGTTTAATTTTTTTAAGAAAAATTTGTGTTTTTATATAAATACTATTTATTATTACAAAAAAATTTTATTTAAGTTTTAACCCACCCTACCAAAGGTGTGAGAGGTGTAGAGCTTCCGAATAATACCCTCTTGCACCCTTTTCACACGTTTATCCCTAAAACCTTTCTTTCTTTTGATACTAAATTGCATGGATTTAGATATGAAGATACTAAGTAATAATCTTGATATTGGGTCATCAGGTGCGCCCGAATCCAAAAGGACTTCTGACCTATCAACCTAAAGTATCCAAACCATATTTGACAGTCCCCTGTTTGAATATATTAAAAATACAAATAAAAATTATAAACTTCAATTAAATAGTAATATTTTCTTTTAAGTAATCTACATTATTCAATATAATAAAAAGTTTTGTAGACGCTCCTTTAGCGCTCTTCGTACACCCTTTGTAAATACATATTGGCCTTTGTAATACCTATCTTTTGATACCAAGTTTTATGTATTTTGATAAGAATTGACCAAATTATTACGTTTTAAGTTAAAAAAACCTCAGTAGAATTGTTCAATTTTGATAATATTTTCACCTTTAAAATAGTGAATTAAAAACCTTTGCTAATTATATATAACAATCTAGTGTTTGATTAATTTAAAAATTTCATGTCACTGTTACTCTAATGTTCTAGCTCTGGCAGAATCATCTTCTAGTAGTGAAAAAGAGAAAGTCGATAAAAATAATGATAATTCAAAATTTACACAAAATATCAGTTAAGTAGAAGAAGACAAAAATTCGGAAAGCGATTATGAAAGTGAAGAATTTCTTTATGATTATTTGTCTCAAAGTGACAATGACACTGTGTTTTTCTAGGAAGAAATTGAAAAAAACGATGTTTCTTTTAATCATAAACTGGCGAAATGGCAGTAGAGCACTGCTGTTCACATGAATAAGTAAACGAGCTGTTAGCTATACTGATAGCAGAAGCTTTATGCTATCTGCAGAAACAGCTTTTTGTGTACCAGTCTCAAGACCAAAATAACAGTATCGACCACCACACTTGCTTTCGACAGTAACTGATTTTGGAGCCTGAAGCAAAGTTCTTTTATCTTTCAGTGAGGATAAAAAAAAAGGAAACAAAGTACCAAAATTAGAAAACGTTGATAAGTTCTCGATGGCTGAAGGCAGTATGTTATTGATTAATTTTTAGTGAATTTTTGTATAATTTTATTAGGTTTGTAAAAATGTTCAACAAAAGTTGTTTTGTGAAACTATTTTAAATTATAGAGTTTCAAAAGAGAATGTTATATTTTCTTACTGATATAAGAAATCCCAAAACACAGTGACAAAGCCTGATTATAATAGTGAATTTATAAGCCAAATAAGTTTTATTTTGTCGGTAGCTAAAATGTTGAAGTGGACAAGATATTAGATAACGAAAAAAACACATCAAACCTAAATTATATATAAAAAAACATGTTTTTATCAGCGGTTTCTGTGATTACAAAATGTTTTTTAACTTTCCTTCTAAACATTAAATCAACGTAAATTCAACGTTAGGTTTCAACTTAAGTTCAACGTTATTTCAACGTTGTTTGCCGGCTAGGGAGGTTACTGGAAGTATACATCCAATGCATAAAAGTGTATGTATATTTGGAAAAGCTTGCTTATTACATTTCAATAATGAAACTTGTAAATTTTTTGGTTTCGGATCATCCATCTTGTCACAAAGGTTCTTCCAGCGAATATTTTCTACATCAAGCAAATCTTGCAGAAGTAGATTGTTGTAATAGATTTCGACAACACCTTTAAGACTTTCAATTATGTCACATATTGAAGCTTGAGATATAACCTGGAGTATTCTGACAATAATTTTGCCGTTGACCTGCTCTTGATGTTACCACGTTGATGCCCAAATGTTCTGCTGTTCTTACTGCATGTGTAAAGATGGAATCCGATAGTTGTTCAAGCTGAGCATCACGTCTGTGTTTTAATTCTAATGCAACTTCTTGCACTCCTTTGTATGCACCAACCACAACTTGTGTTCGACCTTGATGACAATCGTATAATTACTAGCAGTGTATAAACAAATTCAAAGTTTTGTAGGCATTTTTTGTAAGACAATGCATTTCGTCGATCTTCCGGTGTCCAGTTTAACCAATCTTTATCTTTACGGTGTATACATTCAGATGCAATTTATCGGCAATAACCTCACTCAGAATAACAGTGTAGCATAAAAATAATAATAGCCATCAATATTCTCTATCCATCTTGTTATACAGATAATCAGGAGACTTTTTCGGTGCGCAGCTCCGGCTTCTTTTTATATTATTTCAATATGCAGTTGTTTTCTCTTTGGTGAATTGTTGATCCATAATGTTATAGCCTTTAATTTGTCAGACACGTTATGTATTTGCGGAATAGCGCAGCTGTGGGATATAACAAGAACATTGACCTTGACAATGTTCGTAGAATGCTAAGGTGTTGTCTGTCAAAATAGCCTTTGCCCAACCATGCCGCATGTTGCTCGCTCCATCATACCCTTGGCCACGAAGATTTTCAATTTCTGATCCATGGTCTAAAAGCCATTTTTTGTCAAATGATATAAAGCACAACCTGTAATTCTGTCAGCTCGAATAACATCAAGAACTTCTTCTCGAATAATATTTTTAAAGTCAACAAACCGAACTAAAATTCCCACCTTTCTTTGTTATGTAAAGATACTTTATCTATCAAAAGGGTATAAAATTTGGCCTTTTTTATTTCTTAGAGAAGATAAGCTTGAATCATATGATAACCAACAATGTCAGTAAGTTCATTTTGGATTGTTCCAGAGAGATATGTAGCATTCTATAGTCTTGTTGAATTGAGATGCTGAAGTAATTCTGAATTATGATTTGCAAGAAGCTGAAGCAGTGCAATAAAGTTTCCTTGGTTGACATTTGTATTAGTATCAGATATCTTTTCGTTAGATCCCCGGAATGTCAGACCTTGCTTTCCTAAAAAAAGAACTGCTTCAATAATGCAATCTTCAAGAATGTGTTTGTTAAAGCGAATTCTTTCTTACAATGTTGTATCAAGTTTTATGTGTATTTGGGTAATGGGGTTGATGCACGTTCTCTTTACATCATCCAAATACTCCAAAGCATATGAATGATATTTGCTTGAAACATTTTTTTTAAGAAGTTTTGCCAAATATTCTCAGTCAACAGCTGGAGTCAAAACAAATCGTCCTTTACTTTCCTTACTACCAGTTGGCAAAAAAAAACAAAAAACACAAGCACCACAATATAAACCATTTTTTTCTTTACTGAACCTTAAGTATGGATATTTATAAAGTAGTTTAATGGGGAAATGACGCTTTTTTCCATCGACTGATAAAGAAAGAGGTTTTGACACAGGTCGGTGATAGTTATCATACAAATTAAGTTTTTCAGCATTGGATAACAATAGCAGTGTTTCAATGTCTTACAATCTAATATCATAACAAAGATGAGCTAAAGTATCTGATTGTTGGGCTTCATTATCATCATTGTCAGATTGTTGTTCTACATTACCATTGCAGCCAGATTGTCGTGCTGCATTATCGTCAATTTCAGATCGTTGAGTTGTAAAACCATTGCTTCCAGATTGTTGTGCTGCATTACCATCAATTTCCAATTGTTGAGCTGATGACATCATAACTACCAATTCTTGTATTAAATATTGTTTTTTTTTTAATTATTTTGTTCGAATTTGCGTTTTATTTAGTAATTGATATATATTATATATATATTATGTATATAACTACCAATTGGGTTGGCGGGGTATGGGTGGGGAAGAGTGCTTCCAACCTTCCCTACAGCCCTGTACACTTTATGAAATATTTTCTTAAAGTACCTTGTTAAACTTTTGGCAACGAAAAAAAAACTTTTTTCTTTTTTTTTTCTTGCCTAAAAGTTGCGTTAACAATAAAATTTTATTATAAATTAAATCGTAAATCCAAATTATTTGAACAATTCATAAATATAATTTTTTTCAGGTTAATGAACACGTACCATTAAATGGTCAACTAACTATAGAATATGCTTTAAAATTGTTTATCATAAAGTAAATTTTTAAATGTTTTTATTTATAATATGTTAAGCGTAACAAAATAATGAGCGTAACAAAACTTTAAGGAGAATTATTAATTTAAATTAACCTTTATTAAAATTTATCTTTACATAAATAAAACAAAATTTAGTCAACGATTTGTTAATAATTTCAGTTTAATTATAGATTCAAAAAGAAGTTTAATCGCTTATAGTCTACTGTTTCGACTAATTTATGATATATATATATATATATATATATATATATATATATATATATATATATATATATATATATATATATATATATATATATATATATATGTATACATTAGGTATATGATAAATTTTAAATCAATTAGCCTGGGGTTCTAAATAATGAACTTTTGCCTATAAATCACAGAAATGACAATGATTTCACCATACCTTGAAAAAACTTCCCGCACCTAAGACAGTTTCATATTGAACCATACAAAACATAGCATCCCAAAGGCTATTAATTATAATATTTCAGCTATATACAATACAAATGAGAAATACATGAGAATGAGTACCTACACTGTCCTACAGCATTTGTATTGATGTTATTAATCTTTCAGATTTGTGTATTAGTATTAATAAGTTTACAGTTAAAATATTTGTTTGTTCTGCAAGAAGAACGAATGTCCTCCATCAACTTTACAGCTCTCTCGGCTACAATGTTGGATCGAGGCACATCAAGCACTGATGGTTCCTTCTTCCAGTGGGTGGAGAAGCATTTCACAGCTTTGGAACACTTAAGTTGGGATTTTGCTGACAGCAGGTCTTCATAATCCGCCTCTGCACAGTGCTGGTTTGAAAACCAGGCCCGCGACCATGTAGTTGCAACGAAATTGCAAGTTATCCTCAGCTGTTCTCGCCAGTTTGGAAGAATGAAAAATGCAATAAGCGCAAAAATGCCTCTTGAGTTCCACCTGGCACTGTGCAGTGATGGCAGCTTGTGCCATTTGATACGAGGCCATTTTTCCTCATTTTTGTAAAACTTGTATGCTTCACAAAGCTGAAAAAGAAGTTTAAAGTCATCTCTCCAACCAAGGTTCTCATACTCTGCTACCACTGCTGTGCCCGTGTAGGCATTTTTAAATCATCATAATGCTCCATAATCTTATCAATAAATTTGTAGTTAATGTTAGGCGACTGTGACTATATAGAAAAAAAAAATCCAACGCATGTCTTAGAACAAGATCAAGAATGTGGTGTTGGCAGCCGATGTATTGAGGTTCATCGAATCCCTTGTCTCGAAATGTTTTCTGAAGCTTGGCTACAACTCCATTCTTGCCACCAGTATTTACAGCTGTTGTGTCAGAGATGATCATCTGAATACTGTTCCATGCATTGTAATCATTAAGTAGGTCCTGTAGTGCTTTATATATGATTGCAGAGGATCCACTGTCACAAACCAAAATGCCAAGTTTTAATGTTCTTTTGTCATTTTTTAAGCCCACAACTTGGTACTCAGTCTTGTCAATTTTCTTACCATCAAAATGCAAAAAAAATTTATCTTCAGAGATCAGTTCCATGAGGCGGATCTTAACTTGTTCTGCATCTCTGATAATTCGACGCCAGACTCTAAACTGTGATGGTGTTGGGACACAAACTCCATCCTCAGCCAGACTTTGAAGCACCCGTGACGTTTTTCTGGTTGACAAAGAGTGACTAGACACTAGTTTGGCAGCAGACTTAGTTGACTGGCGTGTTGGACGCTTTCTGGGAAATACTCCTGGAACCGTCTCCGAGTCACCACTGTTGCTTCCTTCCTTAGAATCCTCGCTATCGCAGGAAAGTGGTACGGAGATAACCGCTTGGTTTGTCAAGGGTTCTGATGTGCTTTTGGCCCTTTTGATGAATGGATTGTTGACATAGGAGCCACTTTCATGGTTGTATATCCCACCCTGCCATCTGATTCAATTTGTACTTTGTACAGTTGTTTGTCCTCACTACAAAGCCAATTTCAATCTGGTTTTATTATATCGAACAGATGAGCAGGATTTTCTTCAAATACTGCATTTGGTCGCTTTCTTTGTTTCTCAAATGATTTAATAAGTTTGTCAACATTAGCAGACACTTGTTGTTTGGAAAGAACAGGAAAATTAAACTTCTGCCAAAGATTCATCAATTCCTCGGATATTTTTGTTAGCCGATCATGTCGTCCTTTCAATTCATCAAAGAGTCCCAAGAATCTTCCAACGATATCTCTGTTGAAAGGCAGTTTACACTATTTGTCGCTCATATCCTGTTTTACCTGTGGTATATTAGGACGGCGCTTCGTGCTTGATTTCAAATTTTGTAACTATACAATATACAATATTTTATATTTACAGTTTTAAAAATCAAAGTCAAGCATAAGGAAGTAAGAACTGGGAACATAATCAAGTGAAAAATTGAAAAAGTTAAAAGTGGTGAGAAAAATTAAAATTTTGAAAAAAATTTCTTTGTCATATACCTAATATACATATATATATATATATATATATATATATATATATATATATATATATATATATATATATATATATATATATATATATATATATATATATATATATATATATATATTTATATATAAGGGTAATAACTATTATCATTATTTTTCGTTAAGAAACTGAAATCCTTTACATTAGAGAAACAATTGTAGGTAGATGACAGTAGCGACATCAATTTTTAAAAAAATTAAAAAAAGTTCCTCCACCTTTTAATTTTTTTTTTGTGCACACATCGCACAGTTTGACTATCGGTTTCAATTTCAAACTGACTTTTTATACGACGTTCTATACTGCTTTTAAGCACATTCCAGTCAGCTGTTTCCATTTGTTTATAAACAAGACATTTACAGATGGTTGTTACTTTAGTAGTTTGTTAATAGATGTTGTTTATTATCTTTGCTTTGATCCCAGCTATACCGTGTGAAGTGTGAACTCGTTTGAATATTTTTGTTTTCAGTGCAAGATTTTCAATAAAATGTCTTAAAATAAAATGAAGAATCTACCCTCTTTTTCTAAACAGAAGAGAAATCTAAGTATTCTATCTGTTGAAAAGCTAACCAATCTCACACGGATGCCGACAAACCGTCAAATTCTTGGAAACTTCACTTTTCTGTTTAAAAGCGAAAAACGGCAACTGGATCGAATCAAAATTATGATTACGGATATAGAATTGCTCTGAAGGGAAATTCTAGACTTTCCACTATTATCCAGCGCACTCATCAGAAAGAAGCTCATTAGTCTGATTGATCTATATAACAAAAACAAAAAGAAACCGTCTGATAAATTCACTGCAACACTTTCTCAATTATTTGATGTCACTAACGTTAATGGAGAATGGAAAAGCACGGAGGATAAAGAGCTCTACCAGAGGCAAGTTAAGAGTGGAGGAAAGATTGGTTATTCAATTGTCAAACAAGCCCCTTTGGAATCAATCCACCCAAGAAAACGAATCCGATTATCAACAACTCAAGCTCAAGCCAGCTCTTCTCAATCCTAACCCACACAAACACGAAAGTGACTCAGAATCTTCGGATTCTGAAACCTCTGATTCTTTACCCGAGTTGTCAACCTCTTCTTCCACGTCATCTTCTCCTGAATGCAAACCGAAATACCAAAGATCAAGCACTACAACAGCGGGTTTACTAGTACTGAAATATAACATTTCTACACATAAAGCACATGACGTTCTTTCAACCATTGCTGAACATGGTCATGATGTGCCGGTTCCAAGTCAAGTGGGTGTCTGGAAACGAGTAATCTCTAAAAGACAGAAAATGAAAACCAAAATTGTTCAAAAACTTCAAAGCAAAGATCCCTATTATCTCCAGTTTGATGATAAAAGAATGCAAGGGAAAGAGTATCAAGTCGTTCTGCTGAAAAATTTGACAACCGAAATCAAATTCGGTATTCTTAAATGTGAGATTGGTTCTGCCGCGGCCATTCACAAGGAACTACATCAGCTAATTGATGAATGCGATGCTTGGGAAAATATTCGCATGATAATCTGCGACACAATTGCAGTAAATACTGGTCGTTTGCACGGGATTGTAAAGCTCATACAGGATGATGTCTTGACCAAGGGCTTTTAGAAGCCACAATATATTGGCTGTCAGCACCATGAGCTCGACCTCCTTCTGAAGCATGTTATGGATTTTCTTATTCAAGAGCCAACGACCAAACCAGAACTCAACTATTCCTTCATTAACAAATTAACAGAAAACTATGTCTCTCTTCAGGCTGATTACCACCTCGTTGCGACATATGATGTTAACAGAGGCGAGAACCCTGGATGGCGAGATGATTTTAAGTTCTTATATGAACTATGTCAGGCATATCTTCATTACAAAACAACTTCACATTGGCCTAGAATCAGCTGGAAGAAACTCCCAAATTTACACAAGGCAAGATGGAACTCACGTGCGATATATGCTATTATAACATTATTTCTGATACCAGAGCGGTGCAGTATCCTCGCTCCAGTATGTGACTTCATCTACTACGAATTGGCAAATGCTTGGTTCCATTCGCAACACTACAATGAAGCGTCCTTCAATGAACTGTTTACCTCACTCATGAAGATAAAATGCAAGAAAGCAGTTGAGTGTTTGGAGACGCATTGGTCAGTCGAAGAGTCATTAATTAACATTCCCAGATCTAACCAAATTGCTGAACGTTCTGTAAAGCTGATGGAGGAACTTCATGCGAAATCAAGAAAAATTGAATTTTTGAACCTGAAGTTCATAGCAAAAATTATTTTTTAAACATTTCTTGTACATTTTGGAAAAATTGCTAGCTGTTCTGTATCTTATTTGTTATCAAAAGTTGCTTAGTTATTACTATTACTCTTTTGAGTAAAGCAAAAAATACATATCATTTTAAAAAAAAAATTATTTTTTCACCTTTTTCTTTCGAAGAGGGAGGGGAGGGGAAGGAACTTTTTTAAAAAAAATCAAAAATGCAATTTATATTCTTCAATTACTCATAAACTTTCCTCGATTGCAAGTGGTTTCATAAAAAAAAAATTTTTGTTATCACAATAACAATTTTTGTTATCACAATATCATTTAAATTTATAAAATCATTACAAGCTGCAACTTTTTTGTTGTTTTTGTTCTTTGCTAGAAGGTGGTGTATAGCTTTATTTTTCTTTAAAGCTTCTTTTCTTACATCATATTTGTTTTTCATTACTGTTACTTTAGTTCTTGAATATTCAAGTAATTGTTTTCTTTCGTCATCTGTTTTATTATATGGCCATTCTAATGTTTAAGCTGAGTATCACGATATTTTATTTTTTTATTTAAATTTCTCAAATCAAATGATTTTTTTTTTACTTTAATAGCTCTAATTTGTTTTCAATAATATTAGGCTTTTCTTCTTTTTCCCAATAACGCTTTTTAATAAAGTCCAATTCAGCTTTAAGTAGAGAGTTTTTTGAAATAAGTAATTTTAGATTGTTCGACATATCTTCAAAATCTTGTAGATGTGTAAAATAATCCATTTTTAAATCCAACAAAGATTCCATTTTCTTTTTTAAAATTTTATTTTCTTTTTTAGGCATTTTGTTTTCGCTCATTAGTATATTTCCTTAGGAATTTCAAATGCATTCACTGTATTATCAGAAAAATTTGCCACAGGTGGAAAAAAAGCCTGACCAAATAACAATGCTAATTTGTTATGTTTTTGTTGTTTCTGTAGTTTTCTGATGGTGTCAACTTATCTATTTATCTTTTTGGCTAAAGCTATCTTGCAGCAGAACAGTTTAACATTAAAATTCGCGCAATATCTACAATATATTGCATCAAAAGATGTATCTTTTAATGTCAAATACCAATCATAAATACTTTTATTGATAATTTTATCTTAATAAATATAGATTTTCAGTCCATCATTTAAAACAAATATATAAATATATTATTTCAAAGACTTTTACTTATTATATATATAATATAATATAACATAATATAATACAATAATCTGCAATGAGAAAAAAAAAATTATATTTCTCATGAAGTCTGTCTAGCAGACTTTAGCAGATGCCTGTTCGGCGACAATGAACTTGTCATATCGATTCTTGAACTCATTGACGCCTCTTGAATCGACAGCTTGATTTGGCAATTTATTTCATTAGAATACAATCCTGTTTGTAAAGAAGTAATATCTAGCTTGGTTGCTAAAAGAGAATGATATGGCATTGATATAAAACCAATTTACTTCATTAAACCTCTTAAATGTTTTAAAATATTGTATCATGTCCCCTCGTTGTCTTCTTTGTTCTAGAGTTTGTAGATTGAGGTAAGTTAGACGGGCTTTGTAATCTAAATTTGTAATCTAACTGCCGGAGCAAGTTTAGTTGCTCTTTTCTGGACGGCTTCTAAAGCCTTTATGTCTTTTTTTTTTAAAAAGATTCCAAACAGTTGCACAGTATTCCAAATGAGTGCGAACAAAAGTTGTAATCAATCTAACAAAAATTTAATTTATATAAAGTTTATTTTTGTTTAAATTAAATTTCAAAACAAAATTTTTAAAAATAAAAACAAATTATTAAATAAATAATGAAATATACTATACAAAGTTGAAGAAGTTTTGTTACCAAAGTTAATTAATAAACAATGATAACAAAATGACATTTTAAAACTCGATAATCGAACTTTTAAAAATCCTTTGACAAATTGGAACAAAGCAAAGGAAATTCGAAACAACCATATTGTTAATAGATATTGTAGTAATTGTAACTACCGCAACCAGTAAAAAAAAATATTTGTGATACTTAATGATCAAATAATTTGATCACATTTTATCATCAAATAATTTGATCACATTTTATGACATAAATTTTATTACATTTTATCACATCAAATAATTTGATCACATTTTATAAAGTGACTGCAAATCACGTTTAAAGTTTGAAAATATGTTGAATAATGATTTAGACATTTTCATTGGAGAACATAAACTAATATTTTTAAAGATTTTCTATGAAATAGAATTATATAAAAACAATAAGAATTAAAAAAAAACTTTCTTTGACAACATTATCGTCATTTTAAAGTCACAAGAGATAAGTGAAATACACATTGTTTTAAAAGAGAAATTATTTGCACGAATTTTTCACATTGATCATATCCAAGATTAAATCAAGTTTGTATTTTTATATTGTTATCTAAACAAAATTAAATTACAATTCCCACATGTCTTGTGGGAATTGTAATTTAATTATTTATTTTAGAAATAAGAAATTGTCCATAAGAAGGTTAAAAAATTAGGGATAACACACGGAAAAAAGGTTTTATAAAAAATACTTTGTATGTGTAACTGTATGTAAAACTGTTTTTTTAGGACACATTTTAAGTGGTTAAAGTATATTTTAAATTTAAAAATAGTTTAAATTTATTGTTCTCTTTGTTTGCTCAAAGTAAATATTAAAAAAATATAAACAACTTTGGGTGATACTAATTTGCTGACCTTTTTACTGACGCAGTTTGGCGTTTATTATAATGAAATTTTTAGAATGGGAAAATTTAATCATTCGAATAAATTTTGCCATTTTTTGTTCTCTCAGCTTAAATTAACATGTTTTTTTGTGATATTTTTGAAATATAGTTATGACAATGTTTATTCTTTTGGTCTTAATTATTGGATAATATTTTTTGCAAATATTATGTTTATTTGTGATATATATATATTGGGTCAAATCATTATATTTCAACCAATTTGATGAAAACTTAGTGGGTCGCCATCTGACTTTCATGATTTTAACGTATTGTTATGTGCGTTATGTAGATAGATTAAATTCGAAATTTCAAACTTCCAAGTACAACGGGTCAGAAAATTTAGCCTAAGAAACATGAGATAGAGCCCCCATGAGATAGAGCCCCAGACTACTTTTTAGCGGTATAACTTTTTTCTCACTTTCAAAAAGTGACTTATTTTTTCTAGAACTATTTTCTGGATAGTTCTCTCTTTAAAAAAGTGATTTTTGTTCATTTGTATTAAATTAGAAAAAAATTATTAACAGCATATAAAACCATTAGATCCAACTATCTAAAAATGCAAACATTACAAACTTGTAAAATTCACACTGAAAAATGCCAGCATTTTTAAATAACCCTATTTTTCATTTATCAGCAGTTGAATGCATTACTAGAAACCAGTGCCCCTCTAATCTACCTACTGGCCTATTTGAAGTGCGCAACTAATTATAGAGGAGACTGGGGCTAGTTGGCCGCAGGGGTAAGTTGACGAACTGCGTTTATCTTTAGAGCCTTTCATCAGAAAATGACAAAAATTACTCAGAAACTTCCTTATTGATCATTTCATCATTCATTTTAGTATTGTCAGGATTCGCGCATGCGCATGGGAGATATTGAGATTTATGCGTTTTTGGACAAAAACGTAACTTTTAGAACATCGCTTCCTTTTTACTTTACAAAGAAAATTGTAAAAGTTCCAGTCACAATTGGTTTACTATATCCAGTCAGAATTTTTTTTCAAAGCTGCCGTTTTTCAGGATCTATAGACGGTTTATTGAAAAAAAAGCTTTCGGGGTAAGTTGACAAATTTTTCACGGGGTAAGTTGACAAATTTTTCATAAGATGGCTCATAGCATTTACTATGGAAAAAAATATTTATTTTTATAAAATTATTATTTTTTTTTTAATTTTTAACAATATTGAAAATATTTATTCTTTCAAAAAAATTAAATAAAATTTTTTTTATTTTTTTTTCCACAGATAAAAGGTGGGCTACTGTTTGGCTTTTATACGGACTAATATTTGGTACCAGCTAAAAGTAATATTGAGTTTTGGAATAAAATAGTTGCAAAAATTAATTTAAAAAAATATTTTATTAATTTTGCACTTAATAGTGCATTAATAATCATTTTTATAGTTTGCTCCAACTTACCCCGTGGTGGGGTAAGTTTTTTTTTTTTTTTGAGGGCCCGGAAAGGCTTAAGAATTTTTTTTTGTAAATGAATGCAAATTTTATAAGATACCCTAATCCATAAACTTTAAGACAACACTTTAATATTTTTAAAAAAATGTACTGTTAGGGCTACAGAGCTCATAGAGTAAAAACCGAGCCAATTAGCCCCGGTCTCCCCTAAGTCATTTTTTAATAAAAAGAAAGATATGGTTGGCTGCCCTCTCATTAATCTGGTCATGGTGGTAGACAGGGGCACAAATAAAGGAAGCAGTAACTTTTTAGAGACCTTCATTATGGTCTCTAAAAAATTATGGTTCAAATGAAGGTTTCTAAATTATTTTAGATATTTAGAAACTTAATATCTAAATATCTAAAATAATTTTAAATTGAAAGCGTTATTTCTTTAAATTCTTTTTTATTATAGGTGATCAGTGGTCTGTATGTGGTATGGACCACATACAAAAAACTAATTTGTTGAAAAAGCTTTAGCATAAATTTATTATGTTATAAGTAAAGTTAAAAGTAATTAATTTAATTTAGTTAATTAAATGTCATTAATGTTATAACATTAATGATTACGATTTAAATACCATTAATTTTACGATTGTAGTTTCTGCTTTAATAACTTTTTGGCTTTGTTTGCTTTGTTAAGCAGAAGACAAACCAACCAAATAATTTACTTAAGTTGTTACAGATAAACATTGTTTTACTTGGTTTCTTTATTTTACTTTTTAATTTTTTCTGTATCACTTATTTTGTGATTGATGGTGATTGATTGTGCTTAAAAATGCATTTAAAAATTTTTTTTTAATAAATTTCTTCAGTTTTCTTAATAGTTTGTCATTATTAAGAAAAAAAACCCATCTGCCTCATATACTTCAGAAGATATTAATTTTAATTTTGCCCACTTATTGCAGACAATAGTAGATAATAGGAAACTTATCTGTAAAGACTTGTAGATGAATAGTAAAATGCAACAGTTTGGGGGGCCACTATGTCCTGTTTCTAAGGCTATATTTTCTGAACCGATGAACTTGGAAGTTTGAAATTTTGAATTTAACCTGTCTATATAATGCACATAACAATATGTAAAAATCAGAAAAATCAGAGATGGTGATCCACAGAACATTGGTTGAAATATAATGATTTGATCCTAATATTTATCATTTATGACTCAAAATTATCCGATTAGTAAGAAAAAAAAAACATGTCTTCCTTACGCCGCCAATCTTTTATATATTTATCAAACTATTTTTAAAACTAATAATTATACATAATTCACCAATAAAACTAAAACAATAGAGAATTAACAAAACAATTTTACTACTTTAAATATATAAAAATCATCCTTTACGAATAAATTATACTCACTTTAAGTATTAAAATGTTGCAAACTGTCTAAATAAAAACAAAATAAGCAATGAATCCGAAAACAGCACAATCCTACTTATAAATTTCTTATAAGCCCTATGTATGTGAAAAAGGTAACAAAGAATAGGTATAGTAATGATCGGTGTGGAATAGATAAGTATAGAAATGATTGGATTGGTAAAGAACTGTATTTTATGGGTCCTGAAAGCTAGGAATACAGGTTGGTGAACAATAGAACTACAAAAACCCATATTTTTACGGATCCGATCAACTAGTGATACAGAAAAAACAACTTGTAAAATACCCCTCAACATTCATGCTCTTATAAATTTTCAGGTCCGTCTTCATACATTCGAGGTTACAAACATCATTTATTTACAGATAAGAAATATTTAAATGGAAAGCATGATATTTTACAAATCGAACAGTCAAATTCTGGAACAAAATTATCAAATGAAACAGTGGAAGTTAAAAATCTTAGCTTATTTAAAGCTAACTTCCTTGTTTTGTATGTAAAAAATTTAACATGGCGTTAAACCTCAGCAGTATTATATATATATATATATATATATATATATATATATATATATATATATATATATATATATATATATATATATATATATATATCAGGGACGTGGTGGAACCTAAAAAATAGGTACGAAGTTTCAGAAGAGGGGCCCGGTGAAGCACTCTTAACAAGAGACAAATAAGCGATCAAGGTAAATTATATTTATACTAAAAAAAGTTTTTTATGGATGCAAAATATTATAAATTATAAACTTATTTGTATAAGCATAGTTTTTTATTATATCTTTTTTTTATTGACCTTGTGCTTCGCTTCGAATATTCTTTTTAAATTCCATGTAATTGGACATTTGTTCATGGCAATCGATTATTGCAGGGTACGGTGTCAGCATTTGGTCTGTAGCATTTTGTAAAGCATTGAAACGAACACTGTGGTAGCAGCCAGTTCAAGAGACTGATTTACATCCTCAAAAAGAGATTTGCACTTCTCTAATATATTATTTCGTTTCCTTGAGTTTCCGCATAAAAAAGTCTTTAATTTCTGCACATCATCACAGGCTTGCTTTCTGTTCCAAAAAGGTTAACAGAAACAACAGAAGATTTTGCACAAGCTTTCATAACCAGATTTATTCCATGAGATCCACAATAAATATTTATTACCATGGGAGAACACTGATTTAAATGTGTTGCAACTCCTTTGTTTATTTCTTGCATACTGCTCGCACCATCAAAAGACATAGCCACACACTTTTGTATATCTATGTTATTTGATTTGAGTTCATCTTTTCACTTATTCTTTCACCAGTAGCTGTTTCAGTTTCAACCATTGAAATCAGATGTTCCTTTACAACGGCCACTACTGCAGCAAGCGTAACATAACGTAATACAATAGTAATAGAAGTTTGCTCGCTTAGTGTAATATCAGTGGTACCATCAGCTGAAAGTGAAAAGAATACTGAATTATTTATCTTTTCTGAAATATCCTTCTTGACCATCTTTGTCATAGTATGGATTAGCTTGTTTTGTGTATAATTAGAAAGAAACGTAATTCTAGCACCACTTCCGGAATATTGTTATTGAGTACTGCAATTATTTGAAAGTTTTTCACTCAGAACCTCATCTGACATCATCATACTGACTGAGTAAATTTAACAAATTTAGAAATTTACCCGCATCACATTGAAAGACTTTACTTTTTTAGAGTCATTGTAAAAGTTGGCTTCCTCATTTGCACGTAAAGAAATACTCTCTGCAATCAAATACCAAATAGCATCAATTGTATTAGGTCTTGATGTAGTTTTTCCGCTTTTTTACGTTTTTTGTTCAGATGTCTCATGGTTTCATTGTTTAATATTTTATCAATTTTGGAGTCTGACAATGCATGAACCATAGCTTCAGCAGCATTTCGATGGTTTTTCTGGGTGCAATGCTTTGTTATGATGTGACTTAAGTTTGGCCAATTATCAAACCCATCACGTAAAGAATTTGTGTCCTCTCTTCATCTAAAGCATAAACAAACAATGCAAAAACTTTGTCTCGTAATAGAGAGTAGATCAACTATGACCTTTTCTTCACAACTTTAATGTCATTAACTTTAACTGATTCAGTGTAATGTCTAGATAACCTTGAATGTTTTCTTGGCTGATTTAGCCCTAATACAATAAACTGCTTTTTATCAATCATCTTTGCATTTTTTAGCTCTAGAAATTTGGCTGGAACACTTTCATTGACGCTTACAACGTTGTCTGGTTGCTTCTGAATAATCTTTTCTGCTAGAGTTAGGTCCGTCGCTGCAGTTACAGGCACTTCATAATTACCCATTTCGACAGTCATTCTCTAAGTTTCGGTAATGTTTTGGTTTCTGAATGTTTCTGAATATTGTAGTTCTGCTCCTTTATCTGCTGCAATTATGATAACTTGATTATTTTCTGTTTCTTGTATAGATGATTGGTCACTAATCTCTGTTATTGGCTCTATTTCAGAAATAGGATTACTTGTGATATTCACAATAGATGTTGATGTTAATTTTACATTCTCTGTTGCTGTAAAGGAAGTCCCAGCTTTTCTCTGTATTTGTGGCACTTGCACTGACGCAAGACCTGCCGTTAACTTTAATTGTTTTGGATCATTACTAGCTGCTTTCAATTCAAGTAGTAGTTTTTGAGCTTTTTTTTCAGAACCAGATTTGTATTTCCATGTTGTCTCTTTCTTTTTCTTTTTTCTTTCATTTCACCTGAAACATAAATAAATATAAGATTAAAAATATCTCCTATGATAGAACCATGGCATTGGTTTCTTTTGTTTGAGTTATAACTACTACCGGTCTAAGGAATTTGTAAATAATAGTATGTGATAGGATGTGGACTGGAGCATATTGAGTAGTAGTGAATGAAAGTTATAAGAAAAATTCATTAAACACACAATTTTATCTATCAAACATATATTAACCATATTTATCAATGCAAAGCAAATGAATTCATGCATTTTATATATTTATTGTTTTGAACTTTTCAATAACAATTTTCTCTTTTTTCTGTTGATGGGATGGTTAATTTCATCAGATAAAGGGAAAACATCGTTTAATCATTCGTCACTACAATGCTTGTTTTTGGTATTCTTTTCGTTTAGCAATACGTCTGCCTCTACCTTGTTCTGTTTCAGCCGCTCATACCTTAACATATCGTTCTCTTCGTTTTTTTAGCCGAGATGGTTGTTGTTCAGCTGATTCATTTGCTCTAGCTCGAAATTTGCGTTCTCTTTCTCGAGCAAGACAAGCTAATCAATCGATCAATTTCAGTTTCCAGCTTTCTTTTTTACATTTAGCTTTCTTCTTTATATTTCTACGTTGATAAGATATTATTTTTTTACTTATTTACTTTAAAAACTTTAATCATTATTTTTAGTTACTATTTATAAGTAAAGTATTGAAGCATTACTTTCTTTTTTACAGTATAAAATCTATCAATTTTAGGCCAACAACGCTTTTTATTAATATTATTCAACAGCGATTTTATTTATTTACGCTAAACAAAGTTTGTTGTTTTTTGTTTGTCTTAATAGACGTATCCCGCATTCCAATGACGTAATGATGTAATGACATCAGGCAATGATAAAACGTAAATATCAAAATAATTGTTAAAAAAATGAACTCTCAAGTAGAACATGTTCTGGTAAATTTACAAAATTATTCAACTGAAATATCAATTGTTTTTGAAATAAATAGAAATAGAAATATTTTACATAACTTTAAATCTGCAGATGAAACTTTAGCATGGTGTAAAAGTTTAAAATACTTGCCAGAAAAAAAAAGCTGACAACAAAAGTATTGCAATAAAAAAAACATTTGAAAGAGGTAAAAGATTTAAATCTGAACGCTATATATCATCCGATAGTATTTACACTTCATATAACCTAACGTGTATCATAGTAAAAGCAAATTGCAAAGCAAGCATGAAAAATGAAGTTCGTGATTTAAAAATTTATATTATCAGATTCACTAGCTCTGTTAGAAAAGCATATTGCTCGTGCCCTGCTGGAAATAGTGGTTATTGTAATCGCGTGATGGCTTTATTATTTGAACTTGCAGAATATTCTTTAAATTTACTTGAGTATGTACCTGAAGAGATTGCTTGTACAAGTAAATCAAGGCAATGGGGCATTTCAGGTCATAAAACTAAAACAATTAAAAATCCTGTTATGTTTACAAATGTTCAAAAATTTGAATTTAAGCGTGGCATTAGGCCTACTTTATATGATCCAAGGCGAATAAAATGTAAAGAAGAAACTTTAAAAGGAAATATTTACAATCTAAAATCAAATGTTGCTTTTTTCAATAAATATATTGGTATTCTTCATTGCGTACCTGACATTTTTAGTTTTACTAAAACATTATTTGGAAATTTTTCAATTGGTTTTCCTTTATCTTATTAACTCCAGATAAATGAGAGCTTTGAACTTATCACTAATATTGAAAAACTTAAAGCCATTTCTTTTGATGTGTCTAATACCCTACCTCCTTTACCTCTTGGCTTTTATAATAAAAATTATTGCTATATACCTTGCAATTGGGAGCTTAATGAGAAACAAAAAGACTTTTTGTTATCAATAAAAGTATCTTCTGAACAAAGCAGAAAGTATGAAGCTAATACAGTTACACAAAATAAAAATCAGCTGTGGTTTAATCTAAGAAAACATCGCTTAACTTCAAGTATTTCTCATAAAATTTATATACGCAAAAGACAATTTGAAACTCTTGCTCAACAGTTAATAACTCACAAAAACAGTTAATAACTCACAGTTAATAACAACAGTTAATAACAACAGTTAATAACAACAGTTAATAACAACAGTTAATAACAACAGTTAATAACAACAGTTAATAACAACAGTTAATAACACAGATAATAACAACAGTTAATAACTCACAAAAAATTGACTTGCCTAAATTTATTCAAGACTCTTTAGACCACGGGCTTGCTTATGAGCCACATGCACGAGAGAAATATATTGATGTTTTGAAAAATAGATTAAATTGCAATATTTGAGTTAGGACAACTGGAATTGTAATACAACCTAATTTATTTTGAATATCTGCGAGTCCAGATGGTCTTGTATATGATGAAGAGGCTAATTATTATTATGATTTAATTGAAATGAAATGTCCTAGAATGAAAAAGCACTTGTCTATTCCCGAATGTTTGAATGACAATGACTTTTCTATTGGGCTAGACAATGGACAATGGATTTAAAAAAGATCATTATACTGGTTATTATACACAAATACAAATGGCTATGGGGTTAAGTAATTCCAAGTTTTGTGACTTTGTTGTGTACACATTTAAAGGAATTGCTATTATAAGAAAACCTTTCGACCATCAGTTCTTTTTTGAATTAATTACAAAATTAAATAATTTTTACATTAACTATTTTTTACCACAAGTGTTGGACAATAATGTAAATACCAAAGAAAGTATATTACCCTTTATATGTAAATAAATGTTTTTACTTTTGATTTTTGATAAGTGGTGGCAAAAAGTTACATAAAAGACAAGTTACTGTCCATAGTTGGTTAATTGAACCATGAAACACCAAAGGAATTTCAATACTTATTTGGCGATATACTTTAATTCTTCGAATAGCACGTTCTACATGAATTCTCAATGATGCAATGGTTTGACTTTCTGTAGCATCTTCTTTACTTAGCTGTTGTCCATTTAAAAAAGATGATATATTTAATTTAACATTGATTGTGTTTAAATGGTCTGAAATGGTAAACCCATGATCAGCCATAACTGAATCATTTTTGTTACATAGTTCTTTGTCAGAAATAGCTCCATCATAAAGTTGGCTTATAAAAGTTATTGCTCCTGAAGGAGAAATACCTAACAACCCTTTGTAAGTTACATGATGTTAATAACTAGAGAATAAAGAATTCTGATGTCTCAGTGATGAAGGTTTCTGACAAAACAGTTCAGTACAATCAATAATGCATCTTGTTGATGGAAATGTCATCTTAAAGCTTTCTGGCATAAACTTATTAACTTGTTTGCGTGAAGGACAAATAGGTACACTTCCCAAAGAAAAATATAGAAACTTTGTCAATGTTATTAAATAACGAGATGTTGTTCATTTTGAAAATTTAAATAACCAAGATGTGTGCAAAATTGTAAATCCATTTTTTAGCCACACTAAAAACATAAATAACTGATTTTTTGTGTTTAATTTTGTTTTTGGACCAGTTTTTGCCTGATTACCTAACCTGTGCAAATTTTCAGATAATCCTGAGTGGTATTTAGCATTTTCACCCTTTTTTCCTGGATTTTAAAAGTTGTACAAATTAATATGCTGTTCATGTTCAATGCCAGTATATTTTTGAAACAGTTTTTTGTCTGTTGACATATTTTCATAACTAAGTATATGTTTACTTTTATATTGATTCAGTTGATTTTTTTATTTTTTATTTTTAGATTCTAAAATGCTTATTTGAGATTTCAACTCGTGTTTTTTTTTTTTTCCAGTAGATCAATTTTGTTTTGTAGTTCAGCACAACATAAATAAACTTTCTCAACCTCAAAATCAATTAGTAGTTCTCTATTGTTAGTTTTAAAATTGTCTTTATTTCTAGAAACGTTTTTAATATCAAAGTTTTGGATAAATTTTCTTTTTTTAGGCGAATATCGCTTTTGTACATCAACTTGTTTTTTAAATTCAAAAATAGATGGAATGCTTCTTTTTTTAAAGTTTTTCTGCCAATATTGGATAAAAATTGAATTTCTTCATTTTTAAAGAGAAGCTCGCATACTAGAGTCGTGTCCTTAATAACAAAATTATCATTACCACCTTTTCTTCTAAATAGAGAAAAAAATTTTGCCCACTTATTTCGACGAGCAGTACTCTTGGGTATTTTAAATAATCCAATTCCTGACTTTTTTTTTGAAAATCGTAAAATGAACTTTTGCATTGTAGAATACAGCAATAAGATCCACTTCCTCCTCCTTTATTTAATTTACAACAGGCAAAATCACTCATGTTAATTTGAAATAATTAAAACTACAATATTCTAATGTTTACGCTTTACCATTGCCTGATGTCATTACATCATTACGTCATTGGAATGCGGGATACGTCTATTACTTTTCTTAACGGTTTCTTTTATTTACGCTAAGCTAAAGTTTAGCGTATTTTTTTTATTATTACCGCTGACCTAGTGTTTGTTTTGCACCACACAAACAAATAAGCCGATGTGAAACATGTTAAATAAAATGTTGTAAAAAATACCCTGATAGAAACTTATGGAACTTAATAAATTTTTCCTTTTTGAGGATAAGGGGCCCAGTTTCTTTTAGGAGGCCCAGCTTCCTGAGCCGGTATCAGGGCCCAGTTCAAGTCCTCGTACCCTCGTACTGGGCCACCACGTCCCTAATATATATATATATATATATATATATAATATATATATATATATATATATATATATATATATATATATATATATATATATATATATATATATATATATATATATATATATGTATATGATATATATATATATATATATATATATATATATATATATATATATATATATATATATATATATATATATATATATATATATATATATATACTGCCTAAGGAACCTTAGTGTTGCGTTATTCTCACATAGCCCAACTAATGATTCATACAGTAACTAGAAAATTTTTGCTGCTTACCTTGCAAATATGTTACAAGCCTCAAGCATTTTGCAGAGGGTAATTAAGAATCAAAAGGTGCATACTTAATTAATTTATATACATATATACATACACATATATGAATGTATATATGTATATACATAAACTTACTTGTCAACTCAAAATCTTCAGGTTTAAAATGATGTTCACATATATAAACACGACCTGCATCAATCTTCTCCTGTAATGACTTATCAAATTTACGATATTTATTTAAAACTTTAAAAATATCATTTTTCCAGTCAGAATCACATTTTCTTATTGGAATTCGGAAGCTGCTCATAAAGCTGTGCTTATTTGTATAGGAAACTGTACAAGTTGGAAAAGCACAATTCCTTCCAGGCATATCTTGTTTGAAGCTTTGAAAAAAACTGTGAACTTTGTTTGTTTGAACTTTGTTGATTGTTTGAACTTTGTTTGTTTGTTTGAAGATCACGTGACTCGAATAAGCGCGAACAATAACATACAACAATAGACTTCCAGACCATAGTTATATTCTATAGACTATGTTTAAATAAATCTAAAAGATAAAAGTTTTTGCCTAGCGCAAAACTGCTCAACGTAGGCAAATCGCTAAACAAGGCCTACATGTAACATGTATTCCAAATTATAGTTTTAATAAAAAATATTTACCTACTAAAGTATTGCTTGAATAATTTTAGAAAACTGAACACTCTTGTCAAAAAAGTTATTTTAGTTTGCAAGACACAAAAAAATGTCCAGCACAAGTTTCTATGAAGGAAATTATACTAGTATATTTCTAAGATTATAAGGTAATTTCTAAACAATTTACTCTAATTGATAGAAATTTTTTTCTACTGTAAGCATAAAACAAGCATTACTTATAAGTAATACTTATTCTATTTCATTTGCGCATTTGTACATCCATGTAAATAGTTTTTCATGAGCTATATCTTTAGAGCCACTAATTACATCTTTTTTGTTTTATTTACACTCTCTTAAATAAAAGCTTACAGAATCCACAGAATGGAAAAAGGGAGGTACATCTTTGAAAATGAGAAATTTGTTAAAAGTAAAAGGTGATATTGTTATGACTGAGAAGAAAATTATGCTTATTGTAGATGACATTTCAGAACATAGAAACCATGCGGTTGGAGAAGCAAATTATTTCTATTTTTAAATGTATGTATGTCGTGTTATGGTAGAATAAAATAATTAAATAGGTAAGTTTAGCAATGCAATGTTTTTTAGCTAAATGACAAAATATATATTTGCTATTCTTCTTTATTTAGCTTGCTGGTATTATAAAGGAAATAAATCCTAGGTTATCTAAAAAAATTATAAGTTATGCTAATGAAATCAGAATTGTTCGAGAAATGAGGTGTCTAATAAAAATCTTTGTATGAAATGACCAGTTCGATAAAAGTGATATGCCAGATATAAAGAATTGACAATTTTTTCCAAGAAACAACATTATTCGGGTGCATATGGTTACAGCACGAAAAAATAATGATTTTCTTTAATTGATCAAGAATGCCTTCTTGATAAAATAAAGGCATGGCAAAAAGATGATCCATCTATAAGTAGTTTTTTTTGTTCTAAAAACAACTTTAAAATGAGTAATGCATTAGAGAAAATAATTCAAAATAAAAATAATTATGAAGATAGTAATGAAACAGATAAAAACCTAAAGTTTTCTGAAAATGATTCTAAAAACTAACTTTTATTTGTTTATTATTCAGAATGGCAATGCAAGCTTGTGTGTCGATATGGAAACTGCTCTTATTAGATGCAACATTAAGCAACCAGATATGTTTTACCTGTTTTTTTTTTAGTAGTAAAACAAATGTTGACTACCAAGTAGTTGGGTGCTTTATCACTGAGAACAAAACAAAACGAGCAACCTGTGAAGCTTTGCATGTTTTCAAAAGAATAAATTTGAAACTTTCTTCTTCCTTATGCCGCCGATTACTGTAATGAGGAAATTGATGCTTTAGAAGAAATCTTTCCTGGTAAGTTTTTTGGATCGTTAGCCTGAAAAAAGTTTCTCAGGATTAGCAATACATTATTTTACTGTACTCTATTTCAAATCTATATAATTTGAAAACCCCTTTAAACCGAATAGGTTTTTAGACCCATCAGTAATCTTCACTCTTTAATCTAAATTGTATTTTTACAATTATCAGGGAGATTACACCACAAATATTTTAATATTTGTGATGTAATCTCCCTGATAATGATTGAACTCTTTGATCAAATTTTGAAAAAAAAATTTTATTGCTTGATGTATAAAAAGCGATACAATTCTCTATCTAGTTTGAAAATCTTAAAATCCAAATGCCAATACCTTACATGTCCAGAACTTATATAAAAAGTTTCATGGATTTTTTATTAATATATTTCAAGAAAACATGTTTTAAATATACCCATTAAAATGAATGTTTTACAATAAAGTCGAGGCAAAGTAATTGAGGCAGTATAAAATGGCATTCTAAATTGATGTATTTTTTATTGATATAAAATTTATCTTTTTTTTTTAAGTTTGAATGTTTTTAAATACTTGGTCGTGTACCACCTTAAAAAATAAAAAATTTATAAAATAATAATAAGGTTTATAAATATAAAACTTTTTTAATGTGACCTAATTCTTGTTGTCAATATAGATTTATTAGCTTATAAAAAAACCTACAATTACTGACTTTTTTGTAACTGTATAAAATTAACTCATAATATATTTAACTTTCAATATTAGAAAGTCCCTTTAATTTTAACCTTTATTTCTCCCTATAACATTGGATTTAAAGAGATTATACAGTAGTATATTAGAAATTATGCTGTTATGGGAAATAGTGAAAAATAGATTCCTTAATTAGATTTATTTGCCAAGTAACTGATTCAAATTTTTTGCTCAGGTTATAAAGTTTTGATTTGCGACTTCCATCATGAACAGGCCTAGGAGCATTGGTTAGTAAAAGTATTAAACGGTTGTGCTGATCAAAAAGCAGATGTCTCCTAAAGCTAAGAAAGGTTTCCCATTCAATAAATGTTGATGCAATGTTAGCATTCTTGATTTCAAACAGTCCGAATATTGGAGTAATGTAAGATATATTGTCCAAAGAAAATAAAGCAAGGAAATAGCAATGTTATTAAGAACCTGTTATTAAGAAGTCTGCATCATAATAAAAAGCTAGATAATTTATTTTGTATTTTACACTTTTCAGCATTGGGTTTGGGCATACTGTTAAAACTGTCTACTTGTGAACTTAAACACAAATAATGGAGTTGAAAAACAAAATAATTTATTTAAATACTCTTATCTCCAACGTTTTAATAATTCTTCATTAACTGGAATGCTAACTATTATAATTGAAGAGTTTATTCCAGATAAATACCAAAGGTTGTTTTATGTGACACTGTGCATTAAATAGTTTTAAATTTTATTATTTATTCTTTTGCTCCTTTTTTTTTAGCTATATTGAAAAAAACTTCAAAATGGATTCTAGGTATTGTCGTTATGCAAAGATAATACCAAATTTCTTCAAAAATCGACCTTGTGAAATGGTTAGACATTGCCTTAAAAAAGTTTAGGTACGGTATCAATGATAAATCATGGGATATTGTCCATTAAAGGTCTTACTGTAAACTACCAGATTGATTTTGGAAATGATAGTAATATGCCAAACTGCATATGCTCTTCATAGCGTTTACCTTGTTATCCATGCAACCATTTTTTTGCAATTTTTAGAAAGTTTCCATTCTGGCAATCGGATGCATTACCACTAATATATCGCACTTCACCATTCTTAACATTAGTCAATAAAAAAATTCAATTTCAAAATGAGTTAGCTTCATCGACAAAAGACAAATCTGACACTAATTTCCCCAATTCTAAAAGGCTGACACTAATTTCCATCTACAAAAGACAAATCTGACACTAATTTCCCCAATTCTAAAAACGAAGAAAACATTTGTAATAACATTTGTAATAATAATTTAATTTGTAAAAACATTTGTAATAACATTTGTAATAATAATTTAATTTGTAAAAACATTTGCAATAACATTTGTAATAATAATTTAATTTGTAAAAACATTTGTAATAACATTTATAATAATAATTTAATTTGTAAAAACATTTGTAATAACATTTGTAATAATAATTTAATTTGTAAAAACATTTGTAATAACATTTGTAATATTAATTTAAATAAAAAAAGCGTTTCTGCTGGGAACTGTAAAGGAGCTACTTAATGAAATTAAAAATCAATTGTATAGTGTAAACAAAAATGTTGATGTTTTTGAAGAAGTATTTAGTCTGCTAATGGAGGCGTCTAAGCTTTTAAATGAAAACACTACCTATGAGAGTGGAATACTTATCAGTCAGCAGCAGCCTGCTAAGTACTGTAACATTTTAGATTTGTCAAAAAAAGGTAAAAAAAAGTCATATTCAAATTGTTGTAGCTACGGACAAAAAAAAACTGCAGAA
>NC_088921.1:18322500-18355000 GCF_038396675.1 Hydra vulgaris | reverse complement strand
GACTAGGATCAGAAACAAGACATAAGTTGAGTAGAGAAGGTAAATGATTAGGGTTGTTTGGAACGCGGTTTGGAAAGTTGACTATTTGAGTTAGGGATTGAGAAAGAGACTCCACCCATGCGCAACATGGCACAGTTAATACTTTGATGTTTTTCAGCTGTTGATGGAATCAGCCTCTCTGAGAGCTACCACAGAGTTTGGGAAACCTGACTACCACCCAGCCTCAAAACCATAAAACTGAGTTTAAGGCCTTACCCTTTTTAGGAGATAATATAATGAGTTGCCAAGTCATAATAACAGAGACACAAGCAAAAGCCATGCATTGAGTCAAGAAGATCCAGCATTCAACATTCTAAACTGGAAACAATGTATTAAAAATACATATGCACTAGCCTAATAGTTGAAGAAGGGGTGCGAGGTTGTTCAACAGATAGAATCGGTTAATATTGTGGTCAATTTTAAAAAAAGCAGACTTAAACTGTTTGTTAAGACATTCTGCTTTTTCAAGCAATTTTGTTAGCTCCATGTCGTCTTTTATCAAAGGGGGAACAGTAAACTTTGCTTTTATTTGACTGAAAGTATAGTTGTATACAACTTTTGGATTAGATTTTGAAAGTAAGTCAAGTTTTGATTCATATCTTTTTCTTGCGTCAAGTATCTCTTTTTTTAACTGCTTGCAAGTTGCTTTGTAGAGTGGGCTGAAAGATAGATGAGTAATGGGTGAGCTGGCAGCAGTTTTGCCAAAGGTTAAATTTTTTTGTTTGTTAGATTTTTAATGCTTGTTGTAAACCATTTTGGTTTTGATCTCTGTTTTTGAGATGATCTTGCTTGATTTGGTACATATTTAGCTAATCCTTCATTGTATCGAAACTCAATTAGTTGGATTATTATAATGGGATTGTTTTTAAACTTTTCAAGTTGTTTTCTCCGTTCTGCGTCTGCAAAAAATTTGTTTAAATTTTTATAGTTGCCTCTATCATAGTATGGTTTGGTTAGTAATGACACCCTGGTTAGTGAGATCGATGGTTCAATGTTGCTTAATTAAATTTTATTTTCAATACGTTTGCTATCCTGCCTTATTTTAGTGATCATGATTAACTCTTCCTCATATTTTGTTTTACTGAATAACGATGCAGATGTGGATAGTGGTTGTTTATTTGAAGGGCTAGAATTAGTTGTTAAAGTGTTTTTTTTTTTTGTTCTAAGTACTTCCTTCTCCAGGTCATCTATTTTAGTCGTAAGATATTATATTGTCTAGTTTTTTTTCTGATCAGAGTCTTCTATAAGTCTTACTCGGTTTGACATAGTGATATCCTGTTCCTGTAACAACTTCAATGGTGTTGCTAGAGACTTAAACTAGTCGTGGTGTTGACTTGTTGATGTTGTATGATTTCCCTGGCCAAACCTAGGCCAGTTTGATAGCAAAACAATTAGATCATCCATTAATGTTACTTGATTTGAGGAAGAAGGGCTACCACCTTAATACAGTGGATTACCTCCTCGTTGAGAATTATTCAGTTTAACTTGTTATCTTAATAACACAAATACTGTAAAAAGTTAAGATGTGTTTTTTTCCTTTATATATAAATATATATAATATTTAATATAAATTTATAAAATATATAATATATATATATATATATATATATATATATATATATATATAAACTTATAAAATGTATAATATATATATATATATATCTACATATATACATATATATATATATATATATATATATATATAAATTTATAAAATATATAATATATATATATATATTATATATTTTATAAATATATAATATATATATATATATATATATATATATATATATATATATATATATATATATATATATATATATATATATATATATATATGTATATATATGTATATATATATAAATTTACAAAATATATAATATATAAAAATATGAATTTATAAAATATATTATATATATATATATATAAATTTATAAAATAACTTGTATATATATATATATATATATATCTATAAAAAAATTTATAAAAATTATTATATATATATATATTTAAATTATGTATATATATATATATATATATATATATATATATATATATATATATATATATATATATATATATATATATATATATACATATATATATATATGTATATATATATATATATATATATATATATATATGTATATATATATATATAACTTATTTTATAAATTTATATATATAATATATTTTATAAATTCATATATTTATCTATTATATATTTTGTAAATTTATATATATATAAATATATATATATATATATATATATATATATATATATATATATATATATATATATATATATATATATATATATATATATATATATATACTTAAATTTTTTTATGATGAATATTAATGTTACATAATTCAAATAATTTTTTAATTTATTGTTACTTTTTATCTATAGATATATACAGCATATATAAAAGATATTTGATCAGTTATGAGCAATAGTAAATTGAGGAAATATGTTATGAAGTTTGGTAATATTGTAGGTAAATTATTACCTATCTTTAAAACAAAGATGTTTAGTCAACTAGCAACAAATGGAAATCTTTTACGCCATAATCTTTATCTTACAAGATTTCATTTGAAATTAACTGGTAAAAAAAAAATTTATCAGTAGTTTGGGAAAAAGTTAGTGTTTTTTGAAAAATGGCAGGAAATTTAACAAAACAGGCGAAAGATATTGTTATAATGATACTGCATCTGATTCATTTAAGAGAGAACTTGATTAAAAGTGCAAGAAAATAATGTTATGCAGCTCAACTTCTGAGTTTTACTAATAATTAAATATAAATAAATAATTAATAATTTTACAATATTAACTCCCCATTTACACAGCGAAAATAGTGAAGCAAGCTTTTGAGACGCTGTAAACAACATTGACTTCTCAATAGAAACTAATCTATCTGAAGGGAAGCTGATGTTCTCTTTGAATATGTTGGTAAGAAAATGTCCTAATGTTGCTTTTGTTCTATTTGAAATCTGTGAGTATGTGCAGTAAAAAAATTAATAGAAATCAGAACTATGTTATAGAATAATTTTGTTGACATATATTTTATAAATATATGTTTGATGACAAAGTTTAAATAAAAATCACTATATAATGTTTAAAAATTTGGTTTAATTTTTGTATGTATAATTTATCTATACCAAGGTAGAAATTAGCTCTAAAACTTGTGTTTTGGATAAAGAGGAGAGCAGAGAAACACATTTGTCTTGCCAGGGTAAATTAATTTTTTAAGAATGTTCATTTTAATGTGTTAATCAAAATGTTCTTTATTTTTTCCATTTAGATAATTTTTCATGGTTAATTTTTTACAAAATATTTTACATAAATAATAATATTATTTATTTTATTACATTTTATGTAAGATTTTCAAAAAGTTACGTTGAGTTATATGGCAAAATAGATAAAAAGGAACTGTTGCTTTTAATTTTAACATCAAGGATTACATAAGGCCCCCACAAATCTTCAAAGTTTTGAATCAAATCTGAAAAGTGATTTCAAATTAATTTTAAAAATTTTCATGTATTGAAATCAAGATAATTTCATTCATAAAGATTGAACATAATATGTATTCTGTAAAATATTATCATAAGAGATAATGTTTTTTTATGATAAGGATTGATTACTATAAAAGGGTAGCAGTAAATACCTGCTCTAAGTCTCCAATCTTATACAGTGACATCTTATTTTAAAAAAAGATTAGTTTAAAGATTGATCTTTTTTAAGATTCAAGACTCAATTCGATTTGCATATATTTGCAAATTGAAAAGTATTATTAATTCGATATTCTATTCAATGTTTAAATTTTGGGTTTAGAGGGGCTTTGCATTTGTTTTGTAATGTTAAAAAAAAGTAATTCAAGATTTATTTACAGTTTATAGATAGATAAGTTATTGCTACAGCAGTCTAGATCAACAGTGAGCCTTAGTTTTTTATCTATAGAACCCATTTTTGAAAGATACAAAATCTGGTTTGGATTTACTAGAAGAAAAAGTCAAGGATACCAATGTTTTTCAATTTATGAATTTATATTTGCTATTTTTATTATTTTTTATTTTTTTAAATATAACATAAAGGTTCATTCACAAATAATGTAACGCAATACATCTATTTATACCCCCCTCCTTTGTCACAAATTATCAAATTTCTTCTCCTTGTCACGTCACGTATTTTTTGCGTGTTTTTGTTAAACAATTATTTATTTATTTTAAAAAGTATCAAAAATAGTTTTAAAATTTTATTTTATGCAGTTTTTAAAATTAATTGTGACGTTACAAATTATTTGCCCACATCCCATTTAAAGTAAGACAAAGTCAATGACCGTCTTTTCTCGAAATATGTAACGTGTTTTGCGAGCGGCTCTCAAGTATTTTGTATTTAATTTATAATAGATGAATCCTCTTAGTCGTTGTGCTGGTAATACTCCGTATAAATTGGCTTTTGCTATTGGAAAGTTATTAATGAGCGAGGGCGCTGGGGTCTGTATTAATGTCTCAGGTGGTTCATTAAACACATACACCCTGTATTATACGATAGTTGGTAAGAATGGTTTTATGCATTTTTTTAAATTTTTTTTTTTTTTACAGGAAATATATTTTGTTTATCCCCGTCAGTCATTTATGTATTATATATATTTGTTATTTATTTATGTACTTTATATTATTTGGTTTAATTTCTGCAGTTCAATTTTTTTCAAATTTGATTTAAACTTTTGGTTTAGATGCGATTACACGACAGCATCATGATGCAAAAATTTGCAAATATCATTCAGGCATTTCAGAATTTTTAAGACAATCAGGAACACGATTAAATCAACAATTTTTAAGATATAGCAATGCTGCAAACACTAAATAAATTGTTTGAAAATGTAAATTTTGTATATATATATATATATTTTTTTTATATATATATTTTCAAAGTAGTAGGGAATTATCTGGTGTTTAAGGGTCTTGAGCGACCCTTAAAAATTTTTTTTTATTTAAAAATTTTTTAAATTTCATATTAATTTATAACATAAAACACATTTAGGGGGTTTTATCAGACATTTTCAAAAAATGTTGTTTTATGACACACCCTAATGTAAATACTATACTATATATATATATATGTATATATATATATATATATATATATATATATATATATATATATATATATATCCCAGCCGGCAAATAACGTTGAAATGACGTTGAACTTACGTTGGAACCTAACGTTGAATTTACGTTAATATAACGTTTAGAATGAAAATTTTTTTCAACGTTGATTTATCAACGTTAAATTAACGTTAGGTTCAAACGTTATATCAAAGTTGATTCGACTCAAAAAAACGTTACAATAACGTTGAATTTACGTTGAAACAACGTTGAGAATGACAGTGTTTTTAACGTTGATTTATCAACGTTAAACCGGCTGTTACAAAACGTTTTGTAATCACAGAAACCGTTGATAAAAACTGAGATCACCATCAAAACGTAGTACGCATGTCCAATAGTGCTGTTGCACTTCTCTATTACGTTACTAAGGTATATTACAGATATTGAATCTACTCATAGTCTATACTTAGACTATTTAGAACTTTTTCAATTTAGTTTAATTAAAATAGTATTATTAAAGCAAGAGATAAAAGTTGTTTTACTGAAAAATATATTTAAATATTACATATATTTACATATAATTGAATAAGATCTACAAATAATTGAATATAATCTACATATAATTGAATAAAATCTACACAAATTTCGTCTCTTTTCCATCACCTTTTTGAAATGGAGCGTATTTTAGAAAATCAAACAATATTCCATTAACCGAGGTTTCTTTTGCTCCATTGAATACAATAGAAGGAGCTGTAAATAAAAAAATATATTTAAAAAAAAATCAACAAAGGCATACTTGAAAAAAATATAATGAATGGAAAGGTGTTACAACTTATAAAGGTATTCCATTTACAAACCCATATAAATTAGTGTTTCTAAGTATATTTTTCCACCTTTGCTCTTCATATCCGTGGAGGCCATAACATTTTTTCGAAAAAACTCTGAATTTTAAAAAGGTAATTTAACTGTTAGACAGGGCCGTCCCGAAGTGGTCTCTTATGGGGAAGGGAGGGGGGATTGTACGTATTTTTTGCCAACTAGAAACACACACACAAAAAAAAGGTCCTCAATATTTGCAATTAGCCAACTATAGTTCAAAACTTGCTAAATGTACAACTTAAATGCTTATATGACAGCTTTGGGGGAAAGGGGGTATATATTAGTAGGAAATCAATTAACAAAATAATTTTTTCATTTTACACTGAGTTTCATCAATAAAGACTCATCAGAAATGATGAGTCTTTATTGATGAAACACAGTGTAAAAGCATTTCTGATGAGTCTTTATTGATGAAACACAATGTAAAATGAAAAAAAAATTTTGTTAAGTGATTTTTTACTGATACATAATTGCTCTGTTCTTTTAAGAACATTGAGCACTATATATATATAGTGCTATATGTTTATATATATATATATATATATATATATATATATATATATATATATATATATATATATATATATATATATATATATATATATATATATATATATATATATATAAACAACTTTAAAATGTATTCTATTTTGTAGAATACATTTAAAAGTTGTTTATATATATATATGTATACATATATATATATATATATATATATATATATATATATATATATATATATATATATATTTTTTTTTTTTTTGACGAGACTAAATAAAAATAACAATATGATTTTTTACTACTAAAAGTTTCATGCGTTTAGCAACCATTAGGTAAAAAAATACATGCATTTTTTATTAAATCTTGTCAAAAAATCAATTATATAGCTCTGATATCATTCATCGAGCACTCTTGTTGAATATATGCTCACTGCAAAATTAAACTTATATATATATATATATATATACATATATATATATATATATATATATATATATATATATATATCAACTTGTTTCAACAAGTTGATATATATATATATATATCAACTTGTTTATCCGCGCAGCGGCCTTGTTCGTCGAGGTTCATGTTTCAGAGTTATAGAGTTGAGAGAGGGTTATAACCACTATTAAGTAGCCTCCTCATCTGCAGTGGCCTTCTTGGCCTTGAGGAGGTGAATAACAACAACAATAACAAAAAAAAAATATATATATATATTTATATATATATATATCTATATCTATATATATATATATATATATATATATATATATATATATATCTATATATATATATATATATATATATATATATATATATATATATATATATATATATATATATATATCTATATATATATATATATATATATATATATATATATATATATATATATATATATATATATATATATATATATATATATATATATATATATATATATATATATATATATATATATATAAGCGGAGTCCCAAAAGGACTCCGGCTTTATATATCTACTTTTTCTAAGTCTGTAGTGTCCAGAAGCTTTGAACATAATTGTTAAAACTTATTGTTTTTAAGCCCGGAGTCCTTGCCGCCATTATACCTAAGGACTCTGGACTCAAAAAACAATTGTTCCTCTAACCTAAAAGTCTTAATTTTTTTCCTAATAGTAGTCCATAAACTTATTTATATTTTTAGAGCTCCTGGATACCAAAAACTAGGATAAAGTAATCTTTTTGTGACTTTCAAATCCGGAGTCCTTTTTGGGACTCTGCATCCCTGATATATATATATATATATATATATATATATATATATATATATATATATATATATATATATATATATATATATATATATATATATATATACCTATAGATTTGATCTATGAACAACTGGAGGTCAGGTGCATTGACACTTCATCTAAATCTTTGATAACTGAACCTATAAAATAGAATTACTAACTTATGGTATAAATTACAAAAACATTTTTATTTTTAGGTATAAAAATTGAAATTTATGAAACCAAAGATTATAAAAATAATACCTGCTACGGAAATTATCTTTGTTTATTTTTTCTTTTTCGTAAATAGACATTCTCATTAAAACATTTTTCTTTTGTAGTTGCAAAGTCAAATTTTTCACAATCCTGTTTGCTTTCTGTGGAATTAAAATAGTTATATGAATAGTTATATGAACAGTTATATAATTTGTATCAACAAAATAACTCTTCCTAACAAAATTATTTAAAAAATAATAATTGTAATATATAGATGTAATACCTGAAGAGAATTTAGTTTTGATTTGTGGAAACTTGGAAATTTGTGGAAAATGGAAGCCAATTCTTCTCAGCATTTTAGTGCAGTCAATGCTTTGGTACCTAGAGGCCAATAAACAGTTTTATTACAAATCCAATTAGGTGGAATTACACCTTCTTCTCCTTGTAAATCTTCATTCCAAACAGCTCTTTTCCACATACTTGATTTTGAAAATATTATATGAACTAATAAAAAAATGAAGAAACCATAATATAAATGTTCTAACAGGCCTAGTTAAACTTGCTAAATCTTGACATTTTATAACCATGATACTTGCTAAACAATAATATTAGTAAACATTATTAGCAAAGATAAGTTTTTCTTTATTTTAGAAATTTTTATATTTTAAATTCATTTTTATGAATATATTTATTATTCTATTATTCTGCATAGTTCTGAATACATTATGTTTAAATAATTCAAGGCATCAAAGGAAAATAATGAAAGAACCCCAGGTTGCTAAAACATAATTAACTACCTAAAAGTAATATGGAATATTGAACAAAAATATATAATATTTATTATTAATACAAAATATAATATAAAGTTTATTATAAAATATCACACAACAATAACTTAGTTTGATTAAAAATATAAAAGCAACAAAAATTAAAAAATAAAACATCTTAATAAATAATAAATTATCATTCAAACAATTTTAAAGACCAAACAATAACTTGTAACTTATTTTTTACACATCTTCATCTAATAAACATTAATATTAATACCAATTTTTAATACCACATCATTAGTATTTTTGTTCTTATCAAAAATAAAAATATTATATCAGTTGAGCTTTTCTTATTTTACTTAAAACATCAACTCAATCCTACGTTTTTTCATAACTGAAATTTTTTTTTGGTAATGTTGAATTAACACTGAAAACAAAATATTAGTAGACAACAAGAAAATATTTCCTTATTGAAATATATGTAAATATTTATAACAATCAATCTAATTTCCTTTCTTTTCTGCCACTTTTTTAAAATGGAGCGTATTTTAAGAAGTCAGACAAAATGCCATCAATTAAAGTTTCAGTTGCTTCATCGTATTCAATAAAAGAAGCTGTAAATAAAAATAAAAAAGTTTTATATATCTTATAAAGGTATACCTTTCATAGCACCATATAGTCTGAAAACAAAATATTAGTAGACAACAAGAAAATATTTCCTTATTGAAATATATGTAAATATTTATAACAATCAATCTAATTTCCTTTCTTTTCTGCCACCTTTTTAAAATGGAGCATATTTTAAGAAGTCAGACAAAATGCCATCAATTAAAGTTTCAGTCGCTTCATCGTATTCAATAAAAGAAGCTGTAAATAAAAATAAAAAAGTTTTATATATCTTATAAAGGTATACTTTTCATAGCACCATATAGTCTGGTAAACTTCTGTTAGTATAACAAGAAAAAAATATTCAGTTCTGATCTGAATAACAAGTTAACTCCAGGAATAGCATCTGGTTGTAAAAGTTGCCTAACCTTGCTCATAATGTATTATAATCATATTAATAAAAATGAAACTGTAGACATTTAACATTAATTGCCCTTAAACCATTGAAATTATACTACCAAATAAGAAGCCATTGTTCTAATGTTTTTATAACAAGAGTTTATAAGTTATAGTATTATTGTTATTAGTTTTTATAACATTAGAACAATGGTTAACAGTTATAAGTTTTTATAAGTTTGGACATAAAGCTGTAGACATAAAATTAAAAAAAGTTCTGAAACTAAATGATATAACTATTTAATAAAATACTTATTAAAACTCACTCCTGATGATTGTGTTTTTTTTTTGTCATCTAATATCTTGTCCACTTCAACAAATTTAGCTACGGACAAAATAAAACTTATTTGGCTTATAAATTCACTATTATAATCAGACTTTGTCACTGTCTTTTGGGATTTCTTATATCAGTAAGAAAATATAACACTCTCTTTTGAAACTCTATAATTTAAAATAGTTTCACAAAACAACTTTGGTTGAATTTTTTTACAAACCTAATAAAATTAAACAAAAATTCACTAAAAAATAATTAATAACATGTTGCCTTCAGCCATCGAGAACTTATCAACATTATATAATTTTGGTACTTTGTTTCCTTTTTCCTTATCTTCACTGAAAGATAAAAGAACTTTGCTTCAGGCTCCAAAATCAGTTACTGTCGAAAGCAAGTGTTGTGGTCAATACTGTTATTTTGATCTTGTGACTGGTATACAAAAAGCTGTTTCTTTCCGAATTTTCGACTTCTTCTACTTAACTAATATTTTGTGTAAACTTTGAATTGTCATTATTTTTTTCGACTTTCTCTTCTTCACTACTAGAAGATGATTCTGCCAGAGCTAGAACATTAGAGTGGCATTTTCGCCAGTTTCTTAAATAAGCTATTAAATTATTTTGTCTTAAGAACAAGTAGAAATTTGAATACTAAATAAAACGTTTTTGAAAATTCAAAATTTAAAATTTCACACATATATACTAAAATATGGTTCGGTGTCTTTAAAGCGAAACTTTTAAGAGCGAAAGTTTTAAAAGCGAGGGTCGGGAAAGCAAAAAAGTTAAAAGCCAATGGGATGGGTTAAGCGAGAAAAAAGTTTTATAACATCGGTAACATTTTTATATAAATGAGTTTCTATTTAAAAAGAAAAACGCAATTGACTATTTATATTAAAATTGCTAATTTTCAAAGGTCATATATTCTAGACAAGAATAAGTGGACAGAAGACTAGGTATTTTTATTGAATTAGAGAAATCAATTAAAAGCATCAAACTCTCCATGGGGCTTTGGCTAATATAAATTTTAGCATCATTTAGGAGCGGAATAATTATTAATAAAGACTGGATTTTTTTCTTTGAATTGTGTCATCTTAAAGGTGATACAATTGAAGTGAGTCAATTTCAGAAATAAGTTCATGAAGTTTATACTTTATAGAAGGTAGAGTATGGCAAAATTGAATTGTTTAGAATTTTGCTAAAAAACAAAGTGTAATGGTTGAGATACCAATGATACGAGGTGAAGTTTTTATGGTATCTCCACACAAAAAATTAAGTTACTTAGAAATGGTTCTCTTTTATGTGCCATCATATCGGCCAGTTATATTTACTGGTAAATTATTTATTGAGATAAAGTGAATTTTTTAGTATTTGTGTTGAAAATAATGTTGTTATCAGACATACACTTTAGTAAAATGAATAATAACTCAAAGCCTATGTCAAAAATGATTTTTATATGTTGCATTTATAAAGCCTAATTTTTGACTTATAATTTATAAGTCAAAAATCACAATGTAAGTCTCTATAATATTAGGGTTGCCAGACGTCCCGGTTTTACAAAGGAGAACTAAGTAAAAAAAATATTTTTACATATTTGGCGCAGAATTCTCCTTCGTAAAATCGGGACATCTAGCAACCCTATATAATATAGAGACTTATATTGTGACCATTATGTATGGCGTTATCTTGATCAATGTTGTTACACTTGAAATATGTTGCTGTACCTTTTAGGTTTTTTGTTTGGCTATTTTTTTATGATGTTGTTTTGATTTGATTTGTTCCTTAAACAGAAAGCTGCATAGTGTCTTTTTTTTCCACTTGTTTAATTTCAGAAATATTTTTGTGTCAAAATTATTTATAGTTCACTTTACAGGAGGTAGTGTAACTGGGTGGGTTCTTCTTGGTTGATGTCTAAAAGATTTTTTGAAGGCATTTCTGCATTATGCGTTTTATTGTAGTATAAAAACATGCCAATAATCCAAAAATTATTCTGCGTAATGTTTTTTGGATCGTTTGCATGTAAAATTAAAAAATCAGTCATTAAAATTACTAATTAGCCAAGCACACTTGGCTCAAAGTCACTAATTAGCCAAGCACACTTTGTAAGCCTTTTTCCTTTAAGCAGAATCTTTTTTGAAAAAGATTCTGCTTAAAGGAAAAAGGCTTACAAAGTGTGCTTGGCTAATTAGTTTAACAAGTTTCAATTGTAATGATTGACTGGTGAGAAACTTATTCACTTTTTATGCTTTAACTAAATGATTTGTTATTGTTAATAGTTATGTTATGAACTGTTTGTGACCTAAGTATAGTAAAGTTTAGTAGACCTAAGTATAGTAAAGTATAGTAAAGTCTTCATTTGCATTATTTAGCATATATATTTAATTATTTTTTCTACAAATTAGTTGGTAATAGCCTTTATTATCTTATTTGTTTGATGTTCAGTATCCTGTTATATGTTTTTGAACTAGATAAAATAGTTTTTAAAACATAAATTACTGCAGGCTGCATGAATCTAATTTTAGTTTACTTCTCTGGAAATTTTATATCATTTACTTAGTTTATTGTATTGTTAATTTTTTTATTACTAAAAAAAGAATTTTTTTACAAAAGAAAGTGTAAAATGCATAACATCCCAGCTAATACAATACGTTCGGCTAACATTGAAAATGTTGTTTTTTTTTAACATCTTTATTTCCAACAAGGCTGCAAGCAACTACTATTACAGAAAAGATAAAACTCATAGAGCAAGATAACAAATAACAGAAAAATTAATAGATTGTGAATTATATGAATCAGGAAAACAAGATGAAGCAAGTGAAAAAAAAAGTTTAAGGAAAAAAAACTAGACGAATAAGAATTTTGGGAGCACTTAGGAACAGTCATAGTAAAACAATTAGAATTTATTGAATGATGAGTAACACAAGAATAAATTTTAGTAGATGGCACAAGAGATGCTAGCTCTTTAGAGCAGTGTCCGTTGTAGTATTTATAAAAAATAGAAAGAGAAGCAACATTACGATAATGTTATAATGGTTGGAGGTTGGCTGCAACAGCAGCTCCTTGTTTGCTGCAAGAGCAGGTCAAGGTGCAAAAACAATTCATTTTTGCACCTTGTTTTAAAGGTAAAGGGCATCACTAGAAGATCCTCCCAAAATATGGCGAAAGTGTTCCAAACAAGGATGGATTTAGGATTTATAGAGATAAGATATTTATAGATATTTATAGAGATTTTTGCATTGATGTATGCTTATAAATTTAAAAACATATCATAAGTTGACAATATATTCAAAGGCTGAAATTTAGCACAATTATTGTAAGCAAAAGGTCTTTGCACACTACCAATTTGGCATTTATACTTCAAGGGTTATTTATTGTAAACATTTTTTTTTTCTATGTTCAATTTATTTTTTTGTATAAAGCTAATTTAAAAACAGGTTCATAAGTTTAAAAGCTTTAATATAATAAGTTTTGTCACTTCTGTTCTGAACAAGAATAATTTATTAAACATCATATGAATTAAAATATCAACTAGTTTTTTAACCTTTTATTCTTTACATAAAATTGGCATATTGGCTTAAATAGAGAAATTTCACCTAAATAAAAGACTCAAAAAACCATAATGCATATTCAAAGCGCATTATTACTGAGTGCAAGGAATCTCAAAAATAAACGCAAAATTAAGTATTACTTAAGAACATTAAAATTTATCAACATTTGCCCAAAAACTACCCTTAAAAAAAGCATAAAACTTCAAATACATACATCTACAATATTTTTGTATAAAATCAGCAAAGAACAATACAGCGGAGAAAATAGAATTAGTCTCACCTTTATTTTTTTTTCAATTTAACAAAAATGGCAGTGAAACAATTATTAAGTCTACTTGATTTCTCATTATCTTATACTACAACTAAAAAGTTTATAAATTGGTATGTTTAATTAATTACAAATGGAAAAAAAATTAAAAGTATTCCATTTGTGGAGAAAATAGAACTAGCCTCATTTACGTTATATACAAGAAAGTACAGAAAATATTTTGTTTTTTCGCTTATTTAATATTTAGTATTGCTTCCTGATTTTTTAATGACTTCAAATATGCGACTTGACAAATACTAGTCACAAGTTTTTGGATTGTTTTAATATGTATTTCATTCCAAGCTTGTCTGATATGAGTTTTCAGCTCCAAAGTGGATTCAAATTGCTTACCATTATTATAAACTATTCTAGAAACTATTCCCCATAGATTTTCAAATAGGTCAAGAAATGTAATGGAATGACACGCATGTAGTCCAGACATGCGTGCCATTCCAATACGTGAATATTTTTTTCTCTAAAGAAAGCTTTTGTAAGTTTTGAATTATGGATAGCAGCATTATCTTGTTGAAAAGTGAAATTTTCACCCATCAATTCCTCACCATGTTCAGGCAAACTTATTTCTATTAAGTCAATGTAGTCCTGTGAATTGATATTTGTTGAAATCTATGCCATTGGGAGTTTTCCAGCAAAGGAAAAAGTTCCCCAAGCCATAACAGTTTCACAACCAAAGTTAAAACTTATCCGAGTTTCTTTCTCTTTTCGAAGATTGTGCCAGTAATGTTGACATACAATAACTCATTTAGTACGATTATCAATTTTACGTTTGCTACCACTTCCCTTATAAGTTCCATAATTAACGCCAATCTTGAAGTAATTATTAACCACTTTTGGAGATCTTTTAATTTTCTTTGCAATTTCTCAATTAGATAAGTCTGTATCTTTGTATGCTTTAATTACTGCTAATTCTTCATTCGTTTTAAGCTTACCATATTTCATTTCAAATTATGGTATTAAAAACCAAATATTAAAAACTTTATGAGCACTGGTTTCACAGTCTCTGTTTAATTTACAAATAATAATAAAAAAATAAGTCACAAATGTGTATTACCAGATCAAAATATACAAGTAAACTGAAAATAATTATTGATGAAGCTAAATCTATTTGTTACCACATTTGTTATCAAGTATTATACACTTTATGGTTTTATCAAATGTACCGCAATTTAATTATGCTATATTATAATCTAAAAAGTTGTTGTTTGTAACAATAATTATATGTGTGTGGATACAAAAGATGCACCGCACAAACTTGCTTACAGAGTTACAAAACATTTGATCAGTACATGGTGAGGCTAATTCTATTTTCTCCACTGTATGTAACCCAACCAATCCGCAAATACATATTAAATAGCAAGAAAAAATATTAACTTTAGGACTAAAATAGTCAGTGCATACATTAGTTTAAAAATAATTTTATAAAGAGAACATTATTTCTTATAACAGATCATAAGCCTAAGCATAAGTGATCAACTTGATAAACATAAACTGATAAAAGTTTGCCTTAATTTACTTAAATAGGAATATTTGTAGATATTATTATTTACTAGATAATAATTTATATTAAAAACTAACCTTCATATGTCTCTTTTTTAAACATGTTGTGTTAATTTATTTGCCCTGGTTTTTAGTTTATGACTAAAAATTTAAACATCAATTCTTGAGGTTTAGCTATCTAATCATTTCTAGAAGCATCAAGGGTAATCAGCCTAACTCACCATACCTAATCAAAATAAAAGCACATTATTAATATCCATCTTTTAAATTTTAAGAACAATTTTTATTTAAACAAAGAAACAATCTTTTGCTTGAAATGTAATGTATAAATATCAAAGAAGAAATTAAAATGAAATAATAACAATAAGAAATTATTGTGTCTATTTTTTATCGGATAACTTGTAGTGCAAAATTAATTTTTATGGAAGATCTTATACCTTTTTGTCGCACTGTAACTATTACTCTCAGCTAAAATACCAAATAAATAAATAATTTCAAACTATAAACAATAAGTTTTTTATTTATTTAATCTAATAAACTCTAACTGTAACTATAACTCTCAGCTAGAATACCAAATATATAAATAATTATAAATATAGAAATATATATATATAAAAAAAAAATAAAACAATTAAAAAAAATACAAACGCCAAATAATCTATAATATAACATTGAAATAATAACAAAATCACAAAAAATTATCTTAATAATAACATTGTTGTTGTTGATGTTGTTGTTGCTGAATTATCACGATACTCGATTTCCCGGTTTTCGCTTTTAAACTTTTCGCTTTAGCGTTCTTTCGCTTTAAAACTTTTCGCTCTCACGTTCTTGCGCTTTTAAACTTTTCGCTCTGACGTCCCACTACCCTAAAATATTGCTTTATTACTTTTTTGTTTGAACTATTTTTACTTTTAAGCATCAAATTCAACGGACGGTTTTGTTATAATAAAGTTTATTTGTCAACGTTGATTTATCGTTGAAACAACGTTAAATAAACAACGTTTAAATCGTTTAAAGCAAGCTCTTCCAAATATACATATTCTTTTATGCATTCAATGTATACTTCCAGTAACCTCTTGTGAATGCAAGCGATATGCATCTGCACTTCGAAGATTGTCAAATTATGTTAGAGCATCCATGAAGGATGAGCGTTTTGGAGCACTTACATTAATACATGTGTATAGTGATAAGGTCGAAGCATTAGAAAAAATAGAAATCACAAAACTATTTATCAAACAACATCCAAGAAGAATGGAGCTGCTATTCTTAGTCATACGACAATGATAATTGTACATACAATAAAACATTTTACTACAGTATTTTATTGTATTTTATTTAATTTGATTTTCCAATTAACATGCTGTCGTAATAAATGCAATTTTATACCATTTTAACGCCTTTAAAAAAAGAGCTCCCCCTTCAAAATATTCTGGCTACAAGCCTGAATGTATATGATTTGAAAATATTAAAACACGAATATCTTTGGAACTAAATAAGCTACAGAAGTGGTTGAAACCATTTTGAAAATATAAAAATTAAACTCCCATAAATAAAATAAAAAATTGACTAAACTCCCTAGTTTTAAATTTTTTTCTTAATAAATTTGTTTTGTTCTTTGACTTGAATCCTAGTAATAACGTATTCAAACTCACTATTTACATTATCAAAAGTATTTTCCGAAATCTGAAAACATTGCTCAACTTTACTTGAATTGATTTCCTACATTATTTCACAATAGTTCACAACTATTGTGAACTAATCGAAATAATGTAGAAAATGTTGTTTTTGGTTAATTAGTAAGACATTAAAAATGCACTTTAGAATTATTATTTCTTAAATTAATTATGTTTTTTAAAATCATAAGCACATGAAATTAAAATAAAATATTAACTTTTTTCCTTTCAATAACAGCACGAAAACAAATTTACTTTAAAAAAAACTTTAAAGTAGCTTTATTTTTTACTTTTAGTAATGAATGAAGAAAATTGTATTTATTTAAAGAAGTTTTTTATTTCTTTAAAAAACATAAATTTTTCAAAATTTGTTTGCGCTCAAGATCGCGGATGATCGCAGCCACATTTCTCACGTTAGTTAGTAGACATTATAGTCTAAATAATATCAAAATATGGAAAAGGTACAAATTAGAACATTTTTTTAATTCTTCATCAAAGCTAAAATTTATCATTTTTGTGATGAATTTTTAGTGTAATTTTTAGACATAATGTTTAATGTAAGTCACTTTTTAGATTTTTGGCCATGTAATTTCCCACTGTGCATTGGTTGGTGAACGGCATCACTAGCGTGGTGGTGTCGGTCATCAACCAATGAATCCCATGCATGGACCATGCATGGCAAGTTTTGGTTTGCGCTCAGGATCGTTATATTGCCCATAATCCAATTTCATCCTTTTCTTATTGGCAACATTAGGTAGCCAATATAAAAAGGAGGAACTTGGATTATGGACAGTACATAACTTAGCTAAATAGTTTGTTTACTATTATTCATTAATAACATAATGTTTTGAACAAAATAATAGAAATCTTCAATATAAATGCTATAAAAGTGGTTTTTGCAACACTTAAGTCTTGCAAAAATAAAAGGTGCAGAATTACTTTTTTAAACTGCCAAGTAAAGAAATAATAAACGAAATGCAACTATATGGGCGATTTGATGTCGATTAGTGTATGGCGCAACCGTATGAGTGATTTAGGTTGAATCGTGATACAGGAGTCATCATTAAATGGCTTATGAATCTAGCGCTAATCCTGACATGCGCGCATGTCAGGATTAGCGCTAGATTTACAAGCAAGATTTAGCGCTTTACAAAGATCAGTTCACTTTCTAGCGCATATGCGCTAGAAAGTGAACTGATCTTTGTAAAGCGTAACTTTATTGGTAGTTATGAATATAAACACATTATGGGGAAAACTTTTTTTTTTAATTTAGTAAACAAAAATTCGATAGATCGTTTTAATGGTTATTCAAAGCACGATAAGTCAAGAACTGCGGGTCTTTGAATTGAGAAAATTTTATTTAAGAATTTTCACAACCTAAAACGCTTATTTACATCGGCATTTTTTAGATCTTACGACTGCACCATGAAAGTTAACATCAAAGCATTTTTTTATGCTATGGCCCGCGGTCTACCGCTAAAGATCGTAAACCTTTAAAAAATGGATACTTTAGAGACCGCCAATGCGTCATTTTTAATTTGCGACCTTCCATAAATTACTTAGGGATCGTCTATAAATTAAGCAAATGCAATTTATATTTAAAAAACAGAAGAAGGAGATAATATACTCTTTAACGCGTATATTTTCTTCAAATTTAATTGCCCTACTTTGACTTTTTGTTTAAATAAGACTACGCAAGGGAAAACTTTTGATCTTTTTTGTTTTGTTTATTTGCGAAAGTTTGTGTTTCGTAATTTATGGACATTCCCTTAGTTTTTTTAATTAAGACTATTAAATTTCGCATTGCGTAAATGTTTTGCTAATGCGTAAAAACTTTGCTAACAATGCTAACCGCTAAATATCCTCTAACCATAAACAAAATTAGCTTAGGTGATAAAACCAAATTTGAAGCGAAAATGTATTTTTCTATGATTATCTTATCTTTTATAGGCAAATATAAAAACACACACAAAAAAAGTTTTTTGATATTATGTTAAAGTAATATAAATGTAAGTTTTTTGTTATTTTTTTAGCTGTTTCGAACATATTTAACATTTCATTAAACTTTAAATTTATAATGTTCCTTGTTTTTTTTTTATTCATTTAGTTTAATAATCCTCAGTTCGTATAAAATTTGACAACAAACTGTGTGTGTGTGTGTGTGTGTGTGTGTGTGTGTGTGTGTGTGTGTGTGTGTGTGTGTGTGTGTGTGTGTGTGTGTGTATCACATTTAAGTTTTTTTTAAACCTATTTTAAATTTTACAACTAAAAACAAATAGTAATTACGTTGTTTATTAAAGCAATAAGAAACATAAATTGCAATCAAGGATGTTTTAAAGTTTCAAGGCATATATTTTACACACAAATGTATGCAGTATGTGACATTACTATGTATAAGAATCGATACTTTTAAAATGACCAAAGACTTTAAAACTTAACACTGTGTTTCATTAAGAAAGACTCATCAGAAATTTCTGATGAGTCTTTATTAATGAAACATAGTGTTAAATGAGAAAAATTTTTATATATAAGATTATATAAGATTTTAAAAATTAAAAAATGTATAATGCGAAGAGGTGGATTTAAACCCTCGAAAACAACACTTATTACAGCGTACCAAACTCTTGGGCTGTTAAGGATATAAATTTAAGTAAAACACAAATCATGTTACGAACCTTTTATACCGATTGCGCATAGCATATGTAAATAGTATATTATTAAACAAATGTTTTATACAAATGTAAAAAATCTACCTAAATAATGTTATATGCATATGCCAGTAAGTATAAAAATCAATAAATAAGTTATTTTTGCAGGTCTTTGATGGAACAGTTGTATATATATAAAGAAATATTTAAAAAAAAAAAACGTTAAGTAAAAAAATTATATTGTTATCAATTTTTAATAGTATTTTATACTATTCTGTTTAAAGTTATACGTACAATTTATCTAGAAAATAGAGAACCACAAGTAACCAAGTCATAACATATATATTTGATTGAAATTTATATTATTTTAAAAATATATTAAATTAATAATTTTAATAATTTAATATATTTATATATACAATATTTAATATTTGAATATATATTATATATTTTTATATGAATTTTTATATTATGGCGCCTACCGTTAGTAAATTTAGCAGAAACAGAGTTTCTCAATATGTGAACTATTTTTTTGGCGGCACCCAAATAAAGTCAGTGCTGTTGAAAACAGTCTGGAATAGCTCATGATTATTATATATTTTTATATAAATGATATTTAACTAATAAATATGTTTTATATATTTTTATATAAATGATAATTAGTATATAAATACATATTTATATATTTTTATATAATTATGATACAGTGTGATTCTTTAAATAAAAATAAATAAAGAATATAAAAAGTAAAATACTTAAAATTTCGATGAAATCGAAATGGTTTTATCTTAACATGATTAAAGGATTCATTTAGTTAAAGTTTTGTATATATATATTTTTTAAAAGAAATGATAAAACAGATATTAATATCCAAACCGCCGCACAGTGGGCCAGAATGCACTTTTACTGGACAAAATTCATAACTAATTTAATATTAGAGCTATATTCACTAAAATTAGTATGAGTACTAATATGATGTGTGCGCTTTTTATGAAGGTAATATTTTTTTATTTCGTTGCTATGGATACCTTTATTTTGCTTAGCAACAACCTACTTTTGTTATCTGCAGATATTTTATAAGTGCTATATTCACTAAATTTGGCATGAGTACCAATATGAGATCACACTTCTTACAAAAGTGATAATTTTTTAAATTTAGTTGTTATGGATACTTATATTGCTTAGTTACCGGATACTTTCCTTAGTTACAAAGTGGTAAATTGATATTTGAATATCTTATCGGATTTTTGACCCACCTATATTGAATAAAAATTGAGTATTTAGGTAAATAATATTTTAGGAATAATAAAAGCAAAAAATAGTGCAAGAAAACGTTATCAATTTTAAATTACATCAAAAAATTATAAAACAATAATATCGTTTGAAGATTGTTTAAGTAATTGTAAAACATCTGAAGGAAATGCTTTATGATTTGGTGTGATGTTGATTTACGCAATGATGAAATAACAGGATCACTGGAAACTAGGAGTCTATTGATAAGATCAGTATTTGTTGCTTTTCTGGATGTTTTTCGGCTGAAATTTTCGCGATAAGATTTAAAGTCTTTATTTCTAGCCTCTTGAGCTTCCTCTGACATAAGTCCGATGGGTAATGTAAGGCTTTTAATTATGTCATGTCCATGTATCAATACTTTGTGAACTGATTGAGCCATGTAATACCATGGATAAAGGGACACATATAGTCTAAAAGTTTCAAAACAATAATCCTTGAACTTTAAGCAGTCTATTTCATATCCTGAAGAGAGCGTTACCAAGATAATGTAAAATCTGAATATAAGGTTTTGGTCAATACCCAGAATTTCAGCTGTTTGTTCATATGCTGCAAAAGCACGCCTTGAGGTATTGCCATCATTACTTGTTCCAGAACCACCACTTTTAGGGAAATCAACAACAAGTCCCATTTTGTTCATAAAATCAGTCTGAATCTTTTTTTTCTGACAATTAAATATTCATTAAGCCAGTTCACAAACTTCTTTTCAAAATTTTTCACAGTATAGTTTGCAGATTTCCACTTTTTTTTATACAAGTAAACAAATCGTTGAACAGCATGTCTAAAATCAACGTCTTTAAAATCAGCAAATTTTGGCTGAATAAATTTTAATATATCTTCAGTAATATTTTGTTTTGAAATAGTAAGATTGTTTTTTTGGAGAAAATTATGAATGTCTAAGTTTAACAAAACCATATCTAAATAATTATTGTAACAAGTATTTTGTATTTAAAAGTAAAATGTTATAATATATATGCCGCCTGGACTACTAATACTTGTTAGTAATTAAGTTACTACAAGTGTTAGTAATTAAAATTAAAAGTAATTAAATTACTGTCAGTGTTAGTAATTAAATTACTAACAACTACCGAAAATATGTTGTTGCTATGTTATGCAAAGTAAGGTATCCATAGTAACCAAAAAAAGTTATCCTCATAAGAATTCTGAATCTCATTTTAATACATACCCCCAATATTGTGTATTTAGCGCAAGTAAAATACTGTTAAAACAACGTTAATGTAAAAATGAGTTGTTGCTATGCAAAATTTAGTACCATAGCAACCAAGTTAAAACATACATAAAATCTGAACGGGGATTTAAGGGGACGAGCAATCAATTAAAACTCGATTGAAGCACCATATAGCTCAAATAAATATAAGACAACACATGGCAAATTGTTGTAATTATTAGTTATTGTGCGGCAAAAAATAAGTTTCTTAAGAAATTTTTTTTTTTAATCTGTGATTTTCAAAGTATAACTGAGATAACATGCTATGACAAATTTATTTCACACATTGGTTTTTCTTATCTCTAAATACTCTAGAATAACATGTACTTGTATGTAATGTATTTTTTGTTTCAAAAACGTAGATGTAATTGAAATATAACACAACGTTGATGTCACCGTTAATTACTTATTTATAATTTTTATATTTTTTTATTTTATCTCAATATTCAAATGCTTAGAGTCCTGGTAACTAAGGGATTAAATATAAATAAATTATCAATAGATTTCTCCTAATATATGTAGATACTAAAATTAAATAGGTTTTCAAGATTAGACAACTAAAATTTTTCCCATTTTGTCCACCTACTGGCCCTTTGTGCGCCGATAAAGAGCAGTTGTAATGTATAGCAATGTGTACTGCAGCATTTAAAATTTAATTTTATTATAAATTAATTTTATTATAAAACTATTTTTATTTTATTTTCACAACTTTGAAAAATAGAAATCATGTATTTTTTTTTATTTGTATTTATATGGCTTATTTTTATTGGTTATTTTGTTCGAAAAAGTAAGAAAAATATTTAAATATTCTATAAAATATAGATTTATTTAACTTGACATCGCTTTGCTTTTTTAGTAGACATCTGTTTGCCAAAAGTTATGTCACAATCTAACAATGGGCCAAAACCGGTACTAAAACAGTCTAATATCTAATATAATATATGTTAAATAAAAGTTTATTTACCTTGCCACCACCTTTCATTAGATATCTGTTTGTTGAAAATTACACCTAAATTTCACAATTAGACAAAACCGGTACTAAAATAGCGAAATATTTTATCCATGTATTTTAGACTGCTGTTTATCAGAAGGTTGGGTTTTGGTTTTTGTTTTTAGTTTTATAAAGTTTCAAAAGTTAAAAACCACAACCAATAATTTAATAAGTATCAGTATTTTTAGCTGAAAGTTGAACACGCGATTAAAAGACTTTTTTTTTGTTTAATTAAACATTAAGATATTTAATGTAACTTTATAATTTATATATTGTATAATTATATACAATATATAAATTATAACTATGTATTGTTAATGATTTTTTTTTAGAGGTGTATAATGTTAGACCAAAAAAAGAAAGTAGAATTAGAGAAAGTTATAGCAAATGCTCCTGATACTATCACGTTAGTCAGAAGCTTTATGGACTTTATTGCTGGTAATTGTTCACATTTAGAAGTAAAGGATGCATTAAAATTCCTCAAAACAGAATTATCCACCATGCCTTATTATGATGACATAAAACAGGATATTTATTGTGAAATGGAAGCTTTTGGTATAGTACATAACTACCTTTTAGATGTGTAATGTACAATGTGACAACCTTTTAGATGCTATACTTTATAATAAAAAAATAGTTGAGCTATGTTTATTAGAATTATATTCATTATCTGAACTATGATTATGATAGTTCGGATAATGAATAAAATACTAATAAACAAAGCCATAGAAGTGGTGAAATATATTATATATTACCAAGTATATTTTTTTCTTAAGTTTTGTATATTATATGAGATAAAACAAATCTTAACTTTTTGTATATTAGAAAATTATTTATTAAACTTTACTGCAGCAATTCCAATTGTTTCCGATGCTGCAACTTGTAAACATTTTATAAAACCCCAACTTGAAAGTTTTGATTACATATTATAAATATATTAAATTACATGTTATACAGGATGCAGCAAACGAACTAAATAAATATGTTCTCAATTTTTTATTACAAAAAATAATTATACGTTTCCTAAACAAAGCATTGTAAAAAAGTTAAAATTTAAAAATGAAATTTCATTTTTTGGTATGTCTTCCTTTACCTTTATTTTCATCAAGTCTAATATTAAATCAATCACATACTTGGTGGATGTGAACTTGAGGTATTTTAGCCCATTTTTGACAAAAGACTGTTTTTAACGAGTCCAAACTTTTACATTTTTAGAACATATATTGTCTTCTAGAATACCCCAAATGAAGAAATCCATGGGATTGTATCTGGTGAATTTGACAGCGATTGTTTAAAGAAATTAGACAAAATTTGCCCTTAACCAATCATAATTCACCCGAGCTTTGTGTTCATAGTGCTGAGTCCTGTTGGAAAGTCCATGGTCAGTTATCAAAATGAACTTGTGTCCGCGATTTTTGAAATAGCTTCTAGGAATTATTTTTGATACATAAGTGTTAATTTTGACCGGAGATTCAATTGCTGCACCCTGTATTATTTGTTAAATTGCACTATTATCATTTTAATATACAGTACATTTAGTATTAAATTTTAATAAACAATTATTAAAAATAATATTTTTATACAATTCTAAAATGTTTATATATTTAAAATATTGTATAAAATACTATACAGGGATGCGGAGTCCCAAATGGACTCTGGCTTTAGATCTCTACTTTTTCCAAGTCTGTAGTGTCCAGAAGCTCTAAACATGTTTGTTGACTTATGATCTGCTATAAGAAAAAAATGTTTATGAGATTTAGTGACTTGAAGCTTATTGTTTTTAAGCCTGTAGTCCTTACCAGTATTATACCTAAGGACTCCAGATTCAAACAATGGTTGTTCCTCTAACCTAAAGATCTTAATTTTTTCCTATTAGTACTTCATAAACTTATTTATAATTTTAGAGCTCTTGGATACCAAAAACTAGGTTGAAGTAATCTTTTTGTGACTTTTAAATCCTGAGTCCTTTTTGGGACTCCTCGTCCCTGATTCTATATTAATATTTTGAAGAAATTGATAATAAAATATATAAAAAAATTTTGCTAAAGATTTGAGATAATTTGTTGGAAATAAATTCTATTATTCACAACCTATTGGTGATGGTATTCTTGAAAAGATTAAAAGACCAACTTTTTTGTATTTGTGTGTGTTGCATATATATATATATATATATATATATATATATATATATATATATATATATATATATATATATATATATATATATATATATAATTTTTTAAAACCATAATATCGCTGTAAAGCTGATAAATATTTGCACCTCTCTCTTTACTTTCCAATCTTATCGCCATGTACTGAGATTTAGTAAAACCATAATTTAATAGAAAAGCAAGTCCCACTTCTGGAGACATTTTTTTTATTTCTTTGTCAATGTTTTTATTGATATCATATGCCAATTGTTGATCTTGTAAAATTCACCTGATAATTTTTTCTAAGTTCTTATTACCTATTTGTTTGGCTGTGTATCTTGCTGTTTCAAGTATATATACTTTGTATCATATTCAGCTTTTTCAGCTGTGTATCTTGCTGTTTCAAGTATATATATATATATATATATATATATATATATATATATATATATATATATATATATATATATATATATATATATATATATATATATGTATATATATATATATATATTTGTTAGTTTATTCTACAAATTGTGTGCTCAATGTTCTTAAAGAACAGAGCAATAATAAATGAGTAAAAATTCTTATCTAATTTTTTCTTCAACAAATAGTTTCTCCACCGGTAGGTTCATCATGAAGGATACTGATGAACCTGCTAATAGAGAAGCAATTTATTGAAGAAATAATTAATAATTTCATTAGGGTTAAAACATTCAGAATTTTCATTAGGGTATTTATATTTTTTAATTTTCCGAGAAAATATATAGTTATAAAATTCGTAATTTTATATAGTTAAATATATAAAATTCCGAGGCTGCATATAGTTGTTAAATTTTTATAATAATCTTATATTTTAACCATAAAAAAGTTGTTACAAGTTGTAAGTTTTAAGTTTAAAGTTGTAAGTTTTAAGTTTAAAGTTGTAAACAAAACACTACTTTTAATAATTTTTTTGTTTTTTTGTTATTTTTTGTTAAATTTTTTTATTGAAAACAAATATCATATTCTGATTCCTCGTCTTAAAAACTATACTGGTGCTAATTTTCAGCGTAATCACATGTTTAAGTTGAACAGTAACTCGTAAAACAAAACCTATAGTAAAATCAAAATGGCCGCCAAACAAAAAAACTGCTAAAACTAGCTGGTTTTAAAGTAACATTATCTCCAAAACCCATTTAATATCAGCGCTAAAATTTTCCAATCTAGTCTGTGTTATATAGGTGACCATTTTTACAAAGTATGATAAAAATCTAAGATGGTGGGTTACTGCTTCGTTATGTTGGTCAATAAAGCCTTTTTTATAGCTCTCAGCTTTTTCCTCCTTTTGTGGCAGCTGTACTTTTTATCTCATTCTGTTTAACGCGTACATAATCTACATTTAGAGAACTTTTTTTGTAAAATATCCACGCAAAACATTCCAAAGGCCAAAGCAATCTCAACAACTGTTCTTTCCACATGTACTCTTTTGGGAGCGCAAGTCCAAACCATGCCATTTAGAGATTCATTGACATTTTGAGTTTGGCCACGTAAACATTTAGCAATTCATCACTACTAAGATCTTTGTGAGAAAAAATTGAGCAATTCATCACTTGAGCAAATCATCACTGCCAAAAAATGTCCATCTTAAGTATACTTTATTTTTATTTGATTCGTTGTTAAAACAAAAAACAGTATAACAGGACATAACCAGGAATCGGTCTCCGCCGACTAAGTACATAACATTAACCGCTCAGGCAAGCGAAAATATTAATAAATTTGTATAGATTTGAATACCTTTTTTAAGTTGGGATCCTGTGCCGCAAACAAAGGGCTTTGGGGTCGTATAAAGTATCTAAGGTAACTCCTCGACCTTTTTTTTTCAATAAACTTTTTAACTGAAAAAAAAAGTTAGAGAGGATGGTATTTGAAAAACGTACATACTTTTTAAGAGGGGTGGAGACTTAAAAGTATGCATGGCAACAGGGCAGAGGGGGTGTCAAATTTCAAAATTTTTGGCGTACGTACTTTATGGACGACCCCTAAGTTTTCAGAAGGTTCACTCAGCATAACTACCCAGAATAAACATTCAGTGAGTGGCAATATCAGCAGAAAACATTACAGAACAAATGTTTCTGAAAAACAAAAAACTAGGACATTTGCTTAAAACATACATCCTTACTGTATTTTATTTGGCTGTTTAAATTTTAATGACTTTTAAAGACATAATAGTTGTTAAAGGAATTCCTTAATCTTGTCTTTTGTGGCAATTGGTTACTTTATTTTAAATTATTTCATGTTATGATGAATATCAAAATTTTATTCATGAAATATAAAAGCATTTTATTCATGCTTCATTTTATACTCCAAACTTTATGAAAAATATTAAAAGAAAATATTTATGTATTTTTAAATGTTGTATTTCCTAAAAACAAGTCTTCTAAAAAACTAAAAATTATGAAAAACTAATTATATTTGATTATACCAAAAAAAGAATAGTGTATTATTTTGAGAAATCCAAATATTGCTAAACATACTAATTATAAAAGAATTAAGTCAATCATTTAGAGAAATAAAGATAAAAAAATTTTGTCAAAACTTATCTAAATAATGTTAGATGAACTTTTGATTTAAATAATGTCCGCTTTAAGCTGATTTACAAACATAAACGCTTTTTCAAGTTAGTTGAAAAGTTGCATGGTATGAACTTGTTTTGCTCTTTTATTTTTTAGAAATATGTATCAACATAGATATTTTTTGAATACTAGAATTATGGACCTTTAATTTTACATGGATTTCTTTGAGTTAAAATTTTGTTTTTTATGAATTTATTGTTGTTAAAAAATTGCTTGTTTTTTGAACATCAAGTATATATCGAAGGAGTGCTGGTTCATTTTTCTAATATGTTCTCTCAACTTTAAAAACCTTTTTTCTTACTACCTGCCAAACTTCATTGAAAAAAAAGCATACTCAGACACTTTAAAACTCTCCTCCAATTAGGTCAAATTTTGTTGTTGTTTGGACATCAAGTATATATCGAAGAAATGCTAGTTCATTTTTCTAATATATTCTCTCACCTTTAATAACCTTTTTTCTTACAACCTGCCAAATATCATTGAAAAAAAAACATACTCAGACACCTTATTAATATACTCTAATTAGATAATTTTTTAAGCTTCAATAATGCGATACACTCGCATTATTGAAGAGAATTTTAATGTCATTATTTTTACCATTATTTAAATATATTATATTTTATTAATAAAAATTAAACTTTTTTTTGCTATCATGGGGCCAAAAACAAAGTTTGGGTTTTATAGTGAATGCAAAAAGTATTTAACTGCTAATTTTGAATTGTCGCAAATAGGCATTGACTCTAATATAGAGTGTAACACAGTTTGTAGAAATGGACATACTTTTTTATTATTTACAAAAAATAGTGATTCGTTTCTCAAAATATCACTTATACAATTATACAATTTTATATATATATATATATATATATATATATATATATATATATATATATATATATATATATATATATATATATATATATATATATATATATATATTGAATACAATTTTATACATATAAATTTAAAGAGCAATTATGAGAAAATGCAACCACGAGACACGAGAACATATTTTTCCATCATGACAATGCTTGACCACTTGTTACAAAACCGGGTAAAATCTATTTGGAAAAATGTGGATCAGAAGTTTTGTCTTTACCGCTTTAAAGCCCAAGCCTCGCAACGTATTTATATATTTGTATATCTTTTAAAACTTCGAATTTAAAAAAAAAAAAACAGAAACCCATTTGTAGCCCCCAAAAAAAAGCCACTTAAATATAATTTCCTAAAAATTTTAGTCGATGTTACAGCAAAACTTTATTTGCCATCTGTTATTATCGAAAATAAAGATCAAAAAATTTTAAATTAATTAAAATTAAAGCATAATTTAAAGTTTGTCCAGTTTCTGTCCAATTGATTTTGATTTATTGTACATTATTTATGAGTATTACACATTATTTATGAGTATTACACATATATATATATATATTAAATGTACATATGTAACATTTATATAATTCAAGTTTATAATTATGTTTAATTTTTATTTTTATTAAAAGGTTACGTAGAAAATAATTTTTTTATATACTTTTTTTTATTTTTATGTTTTATAGCTATTTTTTATATTGTATCTTCCTCATCTAAAAATATTTTAGAAATGACTACTGGAGTTCCTATTTTCTTCTTTTATTTATGGAAATCTTTTAGGTCTTCTTAATGGTAGTTATATTTGTTGATGACGCCATTTTTCTGTCTAATATTAACTTCAAACACTTTTTTATGTCCACAAACATTAAAGTAGTCAAAATCTTGAAAAAAATATGAATTGACATTAAATAGATTTTATCCAAAAATATTGAACTGCCTCTTTTAACTGCTTCTAATATTTATTGACAATATTATAATAAAAATAACAAAAGATGTTTATTATCTTGAATCTACCGTTTTAATTCCAGGCCCGTAGCAACGGGTGGGAGGGGAGGGTAATTTTTTTTTTGATCTTACGGGCCTAAATTCTGACAATAAAACAAATTTTTACGAGAAAAACAATAGTTATAGAGATTATTATTCGAATTATAGAATGCTAAGTTTTTTTCAAATATTCTGATCAAAGTAACGATTCAAAATAAAACACAAAACAAATAGTTGTTCTAAGGCTCAAATTCAATTTAGGCTTTAGATTTTATTCTTTTTAAGTGTTTTAAACTTTTACATATTCGTAAAAAGTTATAAATTTTTAAAATTTTAACAAAAAAATTCTCACAATTCTTCAAAATAATTCTCACAAAAAATTGTGTAACGATAAAACAAAAGCACTCTAATAAGTATAAAACCTGTTTTATATTTGTTTAATTTGTTCGAGATATATTTTATTTATAATTATAATATACGTAGCATAAGTTATAATTATAATTCGAATTATATAACTATAAATTAAACACATAATATATATACATAAAAAAATATAAGATTATTGACCTATTTCTGTCTTACCATGTTTCTCAAAATTATTAGAACGTATTATGTATGACTTAATAACTATTTAACCAAAAACAAAATACTGTATAATAAACAATTTGGATTCAAAAAAAATCATTCAACGGATCATGCAGCAATCGAACTAATAAGTTAAATATCAAATGGGTTTAATAATGATTGCTACACACTTGGAGTTTTTATTGATCTGTCAAAAGCATTTGACACAATTTATCATGACATCCTTATAAAAAAACTGGAACTCTATGGAGTATTAAACAATAACCTACACTAGTTTAAAAGTTACCAGTCAAACAGAAAACAATACGTAGTGTATAAAGAAAATGGAACAGAAAACAAAATTATAACTTGTGGTGTTCCCCAGGGATCCGTCTTAGGACCACTATTATTTTTGCTGTACATTAACGATTTATATTTAGCTTCCAAAACCTTAAAGCTTATTACCTTTAAAACTACGCAATCTTTTTATGAATAATTCATTTATTAAAAGAGAACCAAATTTTAACTTCCTGGGAAAAATATTACATGAAAATATATCACGGAAATCTCATATTAAATTTATTAAAAATAAAGTTTCCAAAAGTATTTCTGTTCTATATAGAGTTAAACGATTTCTTAATATCAAGTCTTTAAAAATTATATATATTTCATTTATCCATAGTTATCTATCCTACTGCAATATTACATGGGGAAGTAGCAACTACGGAAAGCTTCAAAAAATATATGGTAAACAAATACTTGCATGCAGAATTGTTTTTGGCGTTAAGAGAACTGCTCACGGAGAGCCTCTTTTAATTGACCTTAATGCACTCAATGTTTATAAACTTAACATATACCAAGTTATGCTGTTCATGTTTAAATCAAAACATAGTTTGTCTCCTAATATATCTCACTCCTACTTTACTAAAATTTCTCATAAATACACGACAAATTTTTTAAAATGATAATTTTGTAGTTCCAAAATTCTATTTAAAACTCAGTTCATTCCAAATTCAATATCGTGGACCATTTCTATGGAATGATTTTTTTCAAATAATTATTAAAAATAACATTCTACATAACATCTCTTTAGAACAATTCAAAATAGTATGAAAAGGTCTTCACCTATTTTTGTTTTGAAAAAGTCATCACCTATCTTTGATTTCCTGACTTTAATTTCCTATTAAAATATGCTATTATTGCAAACTTATGTTATTTTAAAAAATTAAAATATGCTATTTTTATTATTATATTAAAAAATTAAAATATGCTATTATTGCAAACTTATGTTATTTTAAAAAATATCTTATTATATAGTTTGTAATATCTTATTATATAGTTTGTAATATCTTATTAAATAGTGTGTAACATCTTTGTGGAAATATTTTTTTTTTAATTTTACCTATTTTAATGTTTTAAGTTTTTTAAATTTTACTGACGGCTTCAATGTAACGGGGCTCGGCGATAAGACAGGATATGTCTTCTTCTTGCTCCTGCCATTTATTATGTATGTAAATTATTTTTCGCATTGTAAATTGTTTTATACGGCAAAATATATATATACAAACAAACAAACAAAAAAAAAGAAAAAGTTAAATCATGATGAAAAGTTATCTAAAAATGGATGTTAAGCGAGCGAGAGTACCGTATGCCAAAAAAATTGAAAAAAAAAAGTCCACTCTGCGTTTTTTCATCAATTAAGGTTCACTTAACAAAAATTATAACGTTTAATCAATGGTTCCCAATCTTTTCTAACCCGTTTCCCAAACTATAAATTATGAAATTTCCATGGACCTCTTTGCTTTTAAAGATTATTACAAGGTAAACATTTTAGTAATGTAATTTTTATTCATCAGGACAATATTTTATTCAAGGTATTTTTTAATAGAATAGACTATCTATGACCCAAAAATATTTTATCTTAGTTAATATATGATACAAAAACAGGTCTAATATCTGCATCGATTTCAAGTCTATTTGCTTTTTTAGTTTTTATAGATA